>NC_029793.2:130444798-130458341 GCF_000816755.2 Arachis ipaensis | reverse complement strand
TGTTATTATTAATCAATTTCTTATTTATATTCTTTAGTTAAAAATTTTAAATTTTAAATCATGATCTTAAATTTTAAATTTTAATTAATATAATAATATATTTTTTTAAATAATTGTTTAGTCAATAAATATATTTTATATACAATTAAATATTTTATATAATTTTTTTATTTTATCGTGCACATAAATATTTTTAAAAGTCTTATATATTATTATATAATTTTGTTGAGTAAAGATAAATTAACATGAAGCTTAGAAATAGGGTAAAAAACCATAATAAGCCAATGCCAGGCCGAATTTACGTAAATAAGCCAAAATCAAAATCGTTTCAGTAATGAGCCAAAGCATATATTAATATAATTCGAACCATAGTGGTTCAAACTGCATTCATGAATAATTCGAACCAAAGCAGTTCGAATTACAGAGAGAGAAGCTGGTTCAAGTAAATCGAACAAGGTTGGTTCGAACTAGCAACGCTAGTAATTCGAACCAGGCTGGTTCGAATTATAGAGAGAGAAGCTGCATCAAGTAATTCGAACCAGGCTGGTTCGAATTACACAATCCCTAATTCGATGAAGGCTGGTTCGATTTAGTGGGAGACAGAGCAGTATATATATGGTTGTAAACGTGAGTTGCTCTCATTAGAGGGTGTAAGATGGCTAGTGAGGAGAGTTTTGTTGTTTTGGTTTACCACAGAGGATCCATTAAAAGGAAAACTCGTTCCGGTGTGAAGTTCACAGATAAGGATCCTCTTTGTATTGTCGTAAGTCTAACGACGAGCTATGATGACCTTGTTAGATCTGTGTTGATAAAACTTGGTCTGGAAGGTGCGAAGCGGGTTAAGAAGTTTTTCTATCGCATTCCAATCACGGTCCTCCAGGATACCGTGAAGTATGATTGTTTCACGATTGGTAGTGATGAGGACTTGAAAGTCATGTTTCTTTGTCGGCGGCAGTTTTCGGAGGTGAGGACACCAGAATTGTTGGCAAAGCTGGTTGATGTGGTATCCAGCTCAGGAGGTTCGAACCGGAATACCACCACTGTAGCCACGACAGCCGGTTCCAGTTCCAGGCCTGCCGTTGCTTCTTCCTCCGTTCTTGTGTACGAGCCAGCGGTCCAACCTGTCGCCTCCCCGTCTTTTGATGTTGATCTCAATGACAGCGTAGGCGACGAGGTAGGATCATTTGATATTCTGCCGAATGCTTTACAGGGCGTTCCACCGGTTGGCGTCGGAGACGGATTGTTGGGTGATGCAGAAGAGGATGACGTCGAGGCAGATATGATTGAGGATGACAGCGGCGATGATATTGGAGCGACTGAGCCTGCATTGGTGGTCGGTGGTTCTAGTTCTGGCACACAGCAGTATCCACCACATTTTTCCTCTTTGGACCTGGATGCCATGAGGCAGGAGGGGGTTTCTGGGCACTCTGTTGGATTCAGAGCTAGAGATGCGAAAGGGACTGCTGGTCTGACAGAGTTCCAGGTGCTTCATTTCCCGTGTCAGCATGCACTAGCATGTTGTGCCTACTCACGGGTTACCTAAACCGCTTATGTTCACAGCGTGTATCGGATTAGTTTGGTATTCAGTGTGTATCGGATGGATTTCACCCCTCCGATTCCGCAGGGTTTCTGGCCACCATACGACGGGCCCACTGTTATACCGGACCCTGACAAGAGGCATGCGAGAAAGGGTCGTCCGAGGTCCACTAGGATACGGATAAATATGGACGAGGCAGATCTGAACCGGCCAAAAAGATGTGGCCTATGTCGCCAACTTGGACACACACGTCGGAGTTGCCCACAGTTCGGAGGGGGCCATTAGTAGCCATGTTCTTAGTGTTGGTAGTTATTTTATTTAAGTTTCATTGTTCGATGTTGTAATTGTGCACTCATTTAATTTGTTGATCATTCTGCGTTGTATTGTGCATGCTGTGTTAACTAATGAATATGCTATGTTTCGGTTTGCGTATAACTACAAGTCCCCCAAATGGAAAGGCTAAAAAAAGAAATCTACATGTTAAAGTAAACATGGCTAAAATAACAACAAAAGTACATGAATGAACTAACACCCATTTCCAAAGTACAATATGATGAAGTAACAATAAAAGTAAACATGGCTAAAATAAGAGTAAACACCCAACCTGGTCCCTGTCCATTACTAATAAGGACAACGCGATCCCTCACCAAAAAACTAACCCACGCCGGTCCCTGTCTATGCAAAAAATCACTCATCACGCCCCCTCCCATTTATCCCCCGTCCATAGTTGACGGAAAAAGCTGATGTGTCACTTACCGGCGCTGATTTGGCAGTTAGGCCAAAGTTAAGTGCCAAGGTGGATAAGTGGAAATGGACAGGGGTCGATTTGTCCCCCTGTCACATTAAAAAACGGCGTCGTTGCTAGGTTAATAAGAAGCAAATGTCTCCTTCATCATTTCATTTCCCAACCTCTGCACAAAGTATTCATAGTCTAAAGAAGAAACCCTAGGGGACCATGGTTGGAAGTGGAGAACGTTGTGCATCCTCCAACCTGCGAGATGGTGATAGTTGGAGTTATAGCATGAACTCTAATGAGAGTATTGTAGGTAGAAGGAAGAAGAGATGGGTCTCCCCAAAATGCTATTGCGGGTCTGATGTTGTTCTGTTCATGTCTGGGACCAAAAGTAATCCGAATAGGTTATTCTTACGGTGCCCTAAATTCAAGGTATGTTCATGTAAAATTTTGTGTTGAATGTACAAAAATTATATATTTAGTTCCAGGTCTGTTCATGGTTTTAACCTTTTTGTATCTGTCTATATGTAGACTGCAGAAGGATGTTGCTCATTTTTTGTATGGCTAGATGATTATGTCTCTTCCTTTAATGAGCATTTTTCGAAGACAACATCAAAAGGGGTATTGCAGAAGAACCAGCAGCGATTTGAAGGCCTTAGTGATGCGGTGGATGACAAAGTGGAAGAGTTAGAAATGAGGTTGATTGAATTAGAAAATCAATTGGGAAAGAGCAGGAAAAAAATGGGTGAAAGTAGATGCTTGGGGTTAGGTTGTAGTATTTTTGCATTTTTAATTGGGGTTCTGGTTGCCTATTTATTTAGGACAACTATGTATGCAACCTAATGAATTACTTTAGGGTATCTAAGAACTGTGTGGCAAGATGAGATTGAAAATGTAAACATTTTGGATGTAAGTTATATGAAGATGAATTATTATGATGAGTGTTTAAAGTTAGTTCCCTGATCTTAATGCAAATTAGAGAAGCAAATATTTGTGCATGTAACATAGATTGAAGTAAACCTTGTAAAGCATAGAAAAAAGTACTATTATATTCATATTGTCAAGAAAGATGTAACTCATATGTTCACAGTGATAATATCAGTGCAGAGGCAAAATGACCCTAATCAAAACTTAGACATTTGTAAATACCAAAATACCAAAATAACAGCAAAACATTTGCTGACATAATTGTATCCTTCAAACTAAAGTATCAAAATACCAAAATAACAGTATCACATATCTCAGTATCACAAATCTAAATTTCTATTACAAGTGTCACCCCTGCTTAGGAGGCCTAAGTCCAGGAGGCCGGTAGCCGGGTGTTGGCACAAATTTTAGAAGTCGTGATGCTGTAGTTGAAGTTGCAGCTGCCATCGTCTCTTCAGAAATCGCATCATGACTGGTTCCTGGAGTAGTCTTCCCAGCTATTGAGTCATTTGATTGGAGCTGTGAGCTGTGAGGCATCAAGTTTGGGGCTTGGGAAGGTTGAGATTTGAACCATAAGGTTGGTCCCGGTGCTGGTATGGGTGGAAGGTTGTCATTGGAGTTTTTTCCTGCAGCCTGTAACAATGTATGTTTAGCAGCTATATGAATGAAAACTTTAAGGGATTGAGATTTAATAATTTGTTGGATGAAACAGGTTTTGTTTTTTTAAACAATAGGAAAAAAATTACCTCCTCAGCTGGTGGTGCAGATTGCGAAACTGAAATTTCTTCTCTCTGATTTTTGGGTAGTTTCTTCTTAGCTTTTCTGGCTTTGCTCTGTGACAAAATTCAATTTATTATAGAAAGCAAGCAACAAAAGGCAATTCTCAAACACATCCATTGTACATAACACAGCCATTCTCAATCAAGCAACATTTAAACCTAATCAGTACATAACACAGCATTTCTCAAGCAAGCAACAAATAAACCTAATCAGTACATAACATAGCCATACTCAACCAAGCAACATATAAACCTAATCAGTACATAACACAGCCATTGTACCTCAATTCTCAAACATAGAGTAAAAAAGTTATTGTTTATAACAAGTCAATTCTTAAAGCTAACACATTGTACCTGATCAGTATTTGTGGCTGGAGCAGTGTTTGTTGCTGGATCAGTGCTTGTTGTTGGATCAGTTGATGATTTGTGAGTTGTTGTCTTCTTCTGTGCTCGTCTCTCCTTTTTAGTCATAGGCTTCCAGTTGGGATCTTGTGCTGCATTCGGACATGTCTTGTAGTAATGGCCTGTTTGGCCACACTTAGAGCAAGTAACAACAAATGTCTTCTTCGCCTTGGTGGTGCTCATCTCTCTCTCAACTAGATCGGCTCTTCTCTTCATCTTAGGTCTATGAGCAGCTCTCTTGATAGTGGGAGGCATTGGCCTTGGTGCATTAGTAGGTGTCCAGTACTCTTCACTGTTGACTGGTTTAATACAATGTGAATAAGTTGCTCTGATGACTTCCATAGTTAGCCACTTATGCACGAAATCCTCAGCCTTAAGACCCATTTTAGCTAGTGCTGCAACGGCATGTCTACAAGGCATTCCTATGTACAATAACGAATTGATAAAGTACGCCTTACACCACACAGCCGGATCAAATTTTTGCATATACTCCCATGCTGGTGCGCTTACTCGCTTTAACTTCTCCATCGCAGCAGCTAATTCAGTGTGTGTGGTGCACCTTGCACATTCCCAAACCAATTGCTTTGTCTCTTCATCTTTGAAGTGCTTGATGAAGTTCTTCCAAATATGTAGTACACAATTCCTATGGTGAGCTCTCGGAAATATCTCCTTCAAAGCCAATGCTAACCCCTGTATCAGTCCAAGGACATGATATAATTAGAAAATTCTAATTAGCAATGATGGAAAATATTAAATTTCTAATGCTTCATTCATTTCATTTGAAATCTAAAAATTGTCATATCAATCTGTTTCATAAAATGATATATATCACTTTGGACTATTGTATTGCTTAAGCGCTAAAAATGTTTTGAGATCATTTTTTCTTTTACTTATTTGAAGCCACTCAAAAGGCAATGGTGTATGCTATTTAATGAGTCATGACTCTACTTTGAAAGAGACTAACTAAAATGGCTTCAAAGTACATAAAAATTAATTCATCAACTAATAAACTGAAAAATAAAAAAGTTTTATCTCAATGAATGCTAATAAAACATCTAAATCCATATGACAGGACACAGAGTGCCATTTAGGACTTCACAGAGTGCCATCTTTCAAACAAAAATTTCAGTACATTTTATCTGGTTTACTACTTCTAAATTTGCGGGGTGATATACTCCAAACTTGGCTCTTGACCAAAGTAATATAACCATAGTAATATAATAATAAACCTATTTGGCAAGGAGTAAAGAGATGAATAAAGGCACAGCATCTCATGATAGCTAAATTTTGCAAGAACATGTAACCATAGTAATATAATAATAAACCTATTTGGCAAGTGATGCATGACTTCTCCCTTATCAGTATAAATGATAACAAGAAATACTTAGCTAATCATTAAAACTAAGAAATAGGCTGTTTGTTGCAGTTAGCTATTGATACATGTTTAATAAAATTTATGATAATAAATAACTGTAAATCCAATTAAAATGTCACAGTAATGTTTTATAATGATGGTTCCATTTTAGTCACATGGCCAGGAAGAACAAATCTCATAATCACTCAAATTCTTAATTGAACCATTCATGTAGATATAGCCAAGCAGTTTCACTCCGTTTTCATGACACATGTATCATATTGTAAATTTTTTAAGGTTTCATTTGATTTCATTGAGGTCTTCTCAGAGACTTATCACATGTAGAAACTGAAGACAAACCAACCAATCACCATATTCTTATCTATCACAGTGGTGTCCTAAATTTAATACACAATCAAATCTGTTTAAGAAAAAATTCTGGTGTGAACCCCTTTAGACCATGCTAACGAATTGCAAAGGCCAATAATAATTGTATAGATTAAAAAAAAAAATCAATTAACCTTTTCACCAAAAAAATAAGAGTAGCTTCTAAATAAAATTATTTCCAGTTTCTGAAATCAAGTTGTCAAAACAATTTTTTGATAATTAGCAACAAACATACCCATAACTTTCTTTTTCCACAACTAAGTAATGCAGCAAAGTTTGTGAAAATGTAATATTCTATTTTAACATATCACCTAACTACTTCTACAACTTTCAAATCACAGAAGAATAAACAAACATGCAAAAAGTCTCTCATAAGAATTAATTTTTCAACTAATAAATGAAAAATAAAAAAATTTTATCTCAATGAAATAGAGATTACCAACCAAATCAGAGCGTAGATCATACATAATTATTCAACACAAGTAACTAATTAGCAGGGTTTAGAGCTGACCTTTTGTTGATCGGAGATAAAATTCAGTCCCAACTCAGTGAAATCCCCCAGATCCTGCTTCAATACTGACAAAAACCAGCCCCAAGTGTCTTTGCATTCGTTCGGAACCACAGCATACGCAATTACAAAAAAGTGGTTGTTGGCATCTTGCCCCACTGCAGATAATAGCTGTCCACCATAGTAACCTTTGAGAAAGCACCCATCCAACCCGATTAGAGGCCTGCACCCAACTATAAAACCCCTTTTACATGCATCCAAACTTATATACAATTTGTCGAACAGTGGCAGCGACTCTGGCTGAGGTATGACATCAATCATAGCTGTGCTCCCTGGATTACTCCTGTGTAGTTCCATCAGATAGTCACGAAACTTTCCATACTGAGCTTGTTCGTTGCCTATAACTACCTCTCTGGCAACCTTCAGTCCCCTGCTTATCATTTTCTCACTAAGATGTACATTGTACTCCTCAATCATATAATCCCTTGCCTGTTTAGGCTTTAAATCAGGCTGAGTCAGTAGCCTTTTCACCAACTTTGATGTCACCCACTCTCTGCTAGCTAGATTACTGCCAAAATCTCTAGCACAGTTGTGCTCATTAACCAGTGTCTTCACCTGATAACACCCCCAGCACTGTTCCAAGAGGTTAGAATCAACCAAGGACAATTCTCTCCTGCACATGCAGCCCTCACCCTCTTCTTTTCATTCTTTAGATACATCACATCCTTCCCTTCATACACAAAGTAGTCCTTTAGTGCATTCTTAAAACTTTCCATTGTGATAAATGTTTGCCCCACCTTAAATTCAACTTCCCCATATTCTGTCTCCTCATTGAAAGCATCAAATGCAGTCCTGTTTTCATCATCGTCAGACACCGGACTGTTAAATGCTTCACTCTCATATTCATAAGGATTTTCATAATCTGAGTCTAGCTCTTCCCCAACAATATCAGAACTTGATGCCATTGTATCCCCAGCCAGTCCATGTCTAGCCTCCACACCACCACCTACTTCAGGCCCATCAACTACTGCACCTTCTGCCCCAGTTTTTCCATCCCTCAGAATATGTTTCCTCCTCCTACCAGAATACCTCTTGGAAGCCCGTTTCTTGGCTGTCTTTGGAGAATAACATGGACCACCTTTACTTGGTCCAGGCTTATCCCTATTTTTTGTTGGGCCATCCTTGCTTAAATCCCTATTTGGGCCAGACTTAACCTCACCATCTGGTCCATCCTTCACCTCCCCAGCTGGACCCTGAGCTCTCTTCCTTGGTGACACCATTTTCTTCTTCTTTTTCTTCAGTCTCTCCTTCCTTTTCTGTACCTCACTATCGTCACTGCTATGAGTCTCTTCATATTCTGGAGGAGGTGGCTTATATGGCTCGTCCTCAGTTGTTTCATACCCATCACCTGAGGAAGATGAGTCACTCATAATAATCTCCTCAGCTTGCATCTCCTCATCCACAACTTCTGGCACACTAACCGGGTGATCAAAGTAGATATGAATCTCGTTTGTCCCCTTGTTTTTAATCTTGTTAGACCTCATGTCATTTATCTTAGTATCACCCCTCATTACATGTAAGCCAGATTCCAAATCAGGTGCCATGCAATCAAACCAAAACATAGTCTTGTACTCCCTATAACCCAACTCCTTCAGTAACGTTTCAAAATCAAAGAAGTTTACCAAATCAATATCTAAAGGTGGCCACTTCTTGACTTTTCCATCAACATATTCTAATTTGCCCTGTGCATTCCTCTTAAAAATTCCTCCATGATGAAAAACAGGAATTACTTCAAGCTCATCCATCTGGAAATTATTTTTACTAATCAAAATCCAATTCATGACAGTTTAACATCACTGTGCCAATCATCTAAAATACTGACAATTAACATGAATAATTTAACAAATTAACTAATAACTTCAAAATCCATTCAGTATCACAACATTTACAATAATAAACAATCAGACAACCCATTTCAACCTACTGAACACTAAGACACCCACATGCAATTTAAGAACAGATATTGGATTAGAATGATGTTTTTGATGCCTAGAATCATTACTAACCTGAATGCCGACTCAAGCTGCCTCCACTGCACGACGTCAGTCACTCCGTCAACTGCGGCGTTAGAGGAGTCCTCCGAGTGCGGCCTTGTCAGCACCCTTGTCAGCACCAACAATTGCTACTTTCACCACTCTCTGTCCTATCGCGCGAAGAAGGTTGAGGGGTTTTGGTTATTCTGTAAATTTGAGTTAGGGCTTAGGGGGTTATGAAATGATGAAGGAGACGTTTGCTTCTTATTAACCTAGCAACGACGCCGTTTTTTAATGTGACAGGGGGACAAATCGACCCCTGTCCATTTCCACTTATCCACCTTGGCACTTAACTTTGGCCTAACTGCCAGATCAGCGTCGGTAAGTGACACATCAGCTTTTTCCGTCAACTATGGACGGGGGATAAACGGGAGAGGGCGCGATGAGTGATTTTTTGCATAGACAGGGACCGGCATGGGTTAGTTTTTTGGTGAGGGATCGCGTTGTCCTTATTAGAAATGGACAGGGACCGGGTTGGGTGTTTACTCCTAAAATAACAACAAAAGTACACACGTCTATCATACATGAATGAACTCGAAGATCCAACATACACTAAACATGAATCATCTAAACAGATGTGAGCCCATAAAGCACCGACGGGGTACCCGTGTCCTATGACCTCTGCGGATAAGCGGCTCCTCGTCCTCGATCTCATCCTCCTCATCATCCGGGGCAGGCTGTTGCCGGTGGCGTAGGATGAACCGGTGCCGCAGACGGACCGGCAACAGAAACTGATGCAGCAGTGTAGGAAGATGGTGGGGTACCTCCCAAAGCAAAATGGTCAGCAACTGATGTCGTAGGAGGCTCGTTTAGATCAACATCTAAAGGTGCCTGTGTGCCGGAGGTCTGACCACGCCTGCGGGCCGACACGTCCTCCTGCATGATGGCAGTAATCTTGTCTAGAAAGTGTGAACCCCCAAAGTCTGCATCAAGCGTATCTGAGGCAAGGAAGTCTGCCCACTGTGATCCCAGACTAACCCATGGGGTACTCTCCTGCAGAGTCTGGTCATGGGCGGGTACACCAACGAAGTAATCTCCAAGAGGCCCTGACCCAAGTCCAGCGTCACCAGTATCAGCCCCGTCACCCATACCTGACCCATACCACTCACCACCCTGTCCACCACCATGGCCACTAACACCAGCAACTGCAACAGCTCCTGCACCATCCCCGCCAACGGGCCCATGCTGATCGTCATCATGGTCGTCCCCCGCAGCACACCCTCTGCGTCTCGCTCCCTGGTCTCGTTGTCCGCCTCCAGCGGGACTGGCATCCTCATCCTCCTCCATAGCCTGATCAAGCCACCTCCAATCTCGCTGGCTCCGTCGTGTCCCCACACGAGCTCTCCTCTCAACCCGACGCCTGTCTGGCACGTCCTCAACACGATCCATGTCAGGAACTCGCCCAGCACCCCTCTGTGACGCAGCAACCGGAATAGGAACGGCTCTCGGATCCCCCAAGAACATCTCCGGAGACAAGAATCTCTTCCCATGCTGACTCCACCACTCCAGGTACTCATGCGACGGTCCAGGGTCAGCAACAACATCAAACCTCAGCACGGTCTCCGCACGGGACTCCTAATGGAGATGCCATTGCTGCAAGTGGTACGGGAACCATCGATTGCCGCCTCTGCCGTCCTTCGACATCAGAAAGTCGATGTTCAGGGCGAGATGCGGTCGGGGCTGGACCCCGCCGAACTGTGGAAGAACCCTATCGACATGATGCCACTCTATGACGGCAAAGTATATCAGTGACGTCACAGACCGCCACAACACCATATGTCGAGGCTCCAAAGCCTCTGGATGCACAACCTGAAGTACGTCGGGGCTGCTATACGGCATCCAGATAAACTGCATAGAGAAAGTCAACATTGTCATGGCAACTCATGGACGCAATTCATAAAGTGTGGTTAATTAAGGCATCTTAGTAAGTTGCGTTCTCACCTCCGTGTCCTGTAACCTGTCTATCCTCAGCCTCCACATCTGTACTCTAGGACCCTTCTCGCTAGCGGAAGGGTTATAACCTGACCACCTGCATCTCACATGGGTCATATGGCTAATTAAATGTCTGAGAGATTTTTAATAGAGTATTAATGAACATGGAACTATGTATATTAAATTGAAGTACAGAATGCTAAATAGAGTACCTCGAGGCCAATGGCCAGCTGAACGTCTCATACCCTTTAGGCCTAAACCGAGGAAATCGCCAGAAGATCCAAGACTGAAGTAGCTATAGTGGGCCCGCTAACTTGACCACATGTCTGTTCGCCACTCGGCACATGCACCGGTACAACCATGCCAGTGCTGCAGACCCCCAACTGTAGGTACCCATCTCCTCAAGCCTGGCTACGTAGGGAATCCATCTGATGTGAATGCAGTTGCCGCTCTTGTCGGCAAACAGCTGCGTACCCAACAACATCATGATGTACGCACGGGCATATCTCCGCACAGTCTCGTCATCGGCTCCCTCGGGGCACTCTCCAAAAGTCTCCTGGAACCAGCTGCAGTTTACTGCGTACTTCTGAACCTGGCTGGGAGGAGGAATCACTCCAAGCAACTCCTGAAACCACACCCAAGCTGGACGGCCACCCTGGATGTATATCTGGAATTCTGATAGGTAGCCACTCACGTAACGCCCGTCCACTGGCAAACCCAACTGGTACGCCACGTCCTGAAGTGTGATCGTGCACTCTCTGAACGGCATATGAAACGTGTACGTCTCTGGACGCCATCGCTCGACAAAGGCACTAACAAGGGCCTCATCTAACCGGAACCATCTGTCGTTCAGCCTGGCAAGATGGTATAATCCGGCCATCTGCAAGTAAGGAACGTATCTGTCATCGAGTCGCATGCCCTGCTGCCGCCTCATGCTCCTGATGCATCGCTGTGGCTGCGCATTACATGCACCACATTGTTAGAACCAGCTTCACAACCAATGACAAAAATACCCCAGACGATAAATTATCAACAAAAAATCATACCAAAATAAAACCGCATAAAATTCCATTAACGAGAACCACATGCAAAACAACTACCATAAACCACACAACTAAACCACTAACATGAAACAGTTAAACTTAAACCATTAATATAAAACAGCTAACATAAAACAACTAACACAAACCACTAACATAAAATGACTAACATAAACCACTAACATAAAATGACTAACATAAACCACCAACATAAAACAACCAACCTAAACCACTAACATAAAACAACTAACGTAAACCACTAACATAAAACAGCTAACATAAAACAACTAACATAAACCACTAACTAAAACCAACTAACAAAAACCACCTACTAAACCACCAACATAAAACAACCAGAATAATCCACTAACATAAAACAGGTAACATAAAACAGGTAACATAAACCACTAACATAAACCACCAACTAAACCACCATCTAACTTGCATGCAAAACCTCTCTACTAAACCACTAGCAATACCACTACGATTAACCGCTAACATAAACCGCCACTAAAACCGCATGCAAAACCACTAACTCAGATAAACCGCTAGCATGAAGTTTTTATTGTACTAACCTCGTCGTTGATGACCCCGGCTATATGAGCAACTCCGTCCAACCGATATAACCTTGCCGGATCGTCCCCCATCGGCTGAGTATTCCGTTCAGGTCTTTGTCGGATCGAACCTGGGTCGTTTTCTCTGGGATTTGGTGGAGTAGGGAAGAGTAACAATAGTTCGAATGAGACTGATTCGAACTCCTTATATAGCCAAATAATGAGTAATTCGAACCAGGTTGGTTCGAATTACTATTGGAGCCAAATATTGAGTAATTCGAACCAGGGTGGTTCGAATTACTTGGTTCGCATTTACATGGATAATTCGAACAAGGCTGGTTCGAATTATGAGCAAGTGAAGTTCGAACCACCTTGGTTCGAATTATGTTCAACTCTTTCTTGGTAATTCGAACTGCCCTGGTTCGATTTAAGCTAAATGCAGTTTGAACCAGCCTGATTCGAATTACATTAAAATACAGTTTGACTTATTACTGAAACGATTTTCATTTTAGCTGATATACGTAAATATGAAGTGATGTTGGCTTATTAGCGTTTTTTGTCCTTAGAAATATGTTTTTTAAATTTGAATAACTAGAAAAGAATAAGATATCTAATTATATTTCTTTTGAAAACGTGAAAAAAAACAAAACAAAGGTGACGTAAGACGATAGCAAAATTTTCTTGGTGTGAGCTGGCACAACAACCTAAACGGTTGTGCTTGTTCGACCCTTCCCTTTCTCTCTACGTTGTTTCTGTTAATCTGTTCAGTTTGACTTTCACCGCCTATATAAAAAATTAAAAACCGATGTATTAGAAACTAGTTTTTTTTAGTTTTAGTTTGGTATAAAATCTAACAAAATTTGTCTTTTTAGTTAGTGTCTATTTTCTTAAATCGCTCTTATATATATATAAGATAACATACATAAAAATATATTTGTTATAATTTTTGAAAATTTATCTTGTACTATTGCATAAGAGAAAAACAAAACAATAGACAAAATATATTTAGAAGATAAAATAAATACTTATAATTTGAGTTATTTATTATGAAGAAAGAATGAGTACATTAATAAAATATATACTTTTTACTTTTTTTAGTTTATTTTATTTATTTATTTATTTAATTTGATAAATTTTGGATCACTTTTTTAAAATTTGGCCGTTATCATTGTATGTAAACTACTTAAAACCAATATTTTATATATTAAAACTTTATTTTTTTTATATAAATCAGTTTAAACTAATACCCCATATTATAAACTGATAAACTAATTGTAGAAAAATAGTTTATGCAATT
>NC_029793.2:130439680-130444773 GCF_000816755.2 Arachis ipaensis | reverse complement strand
CTTTTAAAGATATGAAAAAAAAAATAAAAAACTAAAGAAAGATGACGTAAGATAATAACACAATCTTCTTGGTGTGAACTGGCCCAACAACCTAAACGGTTGCACTTTTTCGACCCTTCCCTTTCTCTATCCGTCATCCCCATCTCTCCGCTTCTGTTCAGTTTGACTTTCACCGCCTATAAAAAATAAGTTACATAATTCGTCATTCATAATCATCATATCTTCTTTCTATTATTTCGTTTCTCTTTTCTTCACCTTTTTTTTTCAATCTATCCAGAATCGCAGCCATGTCTCAGGTGCACCTCTCCCTACAGCTTTGTTTATTTACTTTTGGATTGGCTTGTTTACTTGTTTTGATTTGCCGATTTGTTGATCAAGTTGTTTGGAACGGATAAAAACCCTAATTTTGGAAGTAAAAAAATTTGAACTTGTAGTAACATGTATGGATTTCTGTTAATTCTAATGGGTTTGCAGATGAATTATGTTCTGATCATTGCTACATGTATGTTCATCTATTCAATTTCTTTGCTTCTCAAATATTTTAGTATTTTGACTTGTTCAGCTGCCAAGAGGATTAGGCTGTTTTTATGATTCTTGGTATACTCTAGAATAGCTGAAACATGTGAAACAATGATTGGTCCTTCCTTGTTTGTTTTAGAGTGTTTAGGATTTTTTTATTGTACAGTTTTTGTGAGGTTTTACAAGGTATACAGGTCATAGAGGATCTATCTGATGGTGATCTCAAAATTGTTTTGCAATTGCAATAAACTTTTATTAAAAGCTCTTATAAGTTTGCAGTGTCTAGATATGAATCTGCATGGTTAATTCCTTTTGTTCATGTCAAACTCTAAAATCTTCGCATTTAATACATGTTAGATACACCGTACACGAGATTGTCACTGTTATTCACGTTCAACAGTAATGATAAACAGAAGATGATTGTAATTTGCTGTCATGATTCTCGATGGTCAATAATTGTTGTTTGTTGTTTATGACTTTGCCTGATTCCTTGGTTTTGCTCTCCACATCCTTTTAGAATTGATTTCTGTAATTTTTTTTTGTTCGAAGTAATGTTTGGTTCTTTTGTTTAAAGATTTGAAGATATTACTTTCTTTTTGCCTAATGTAACTCTGAATATTTTCACCTTATGAATTGTAGACCGTGGTCCTCAAAGTTGGTATGACATGTGAAGGATGTGTTGGAGCAGTGAAGAGGGTTTTGGGGAAATTGGATGGTAAATTTCACCCCTTGGATTCAAAATGTCATTATATTGTTTTCAGATGACCATGATCTTAACTAATTAATGCAGTTCTTCTTTGCTAACCGATATTATCATTCCAACATGCAAACTTGAAAAGTGGTTTAGTTGTTTAATGATTTAATGTCTTACTGTAGCCACTTTAGTTAGTAGCTCTTTGCTTATTTGTCAATTTCAATCAATCATGATACGGTTTCCAATCTGGGTGAGCTGTTCTGTTTCTGAAACTTCCTTCCTGATCGTTATTTCCTTCCTTTTTGTTTGTAACTTGCTTCAGTGCTATGTTCTGTGTGGTATACGGCGTTGTGACATGAGGTTAGTAGAATATTGAGGGTCGTTTGTTATGTTAGAAGGGGAACTCTTATGAATGCTCTTCTATCTTAAAAGTTGTTTCTCTTGCTTGTTGGACTGGGTCCTGTCATCAAAGAAACCATATGCAACAATATACTATATTACTATTAACTTCTCTAACATACCAAATTTTACTACTTTAGTTATAATATTCTTGTTTCCAATTTTTACTCTTAATTTGTTGTTATGGAAACTTCTTGCTCTATTACATTTGGAATCTCTTTAATTTTGAAGTTCTCGGAGATTGCGAGTTCACTATACCTAATTATTTAGGGTGTTTTGTCTATTAAGGGAGAAGGTATCTTTGCGTATCTTCACCTAAATACTTTTGTTTTGAGTCTGGTGGTTTCTAATTTAGATATCCAATATGATATGTATTTTCGAAATTGGCTATAATCATTTAATGCTGCATGCTTGTATTTGCGGGTGTGGATCGAAGGAAATAATCAAGTCCTTAAAGCCAATTAATTTCTCCATTTTTTTTATTCCATGATAAAACGAACATGACAGAAGCAACTGAGCTGAGACGGAATCTTAATATTGTTTGAAGTGGTTGCAAAGATAATTTTATATGCGAAATGTTTTATGTATTCATATAGCCTCGTGCACTGATGCAACATACATCTTTCCACCATTAGATGGGGTGTGGTGCTCATCTCGTGTAGATCTCACACTCCATTTAATGGAGGACAGGTCTATGTTGTCTCGATATACAAGGCAATAGTGAGTGCGTATATTGACGGACATATTTTCGTCTTGCAAATTCGAACTATAATAATACTGCTGATATTTGCAGGTGTGGAATCATATGACGTTGACTTGAAGGAACAGAAGGTGGTAGTGAAAGGAAACGTTGAACCGGAAAAAGTTCTGCAAACTGTTTCCAAGACTGGGAAGAAGACTACTTTCTGGGATGCCGAAAAACCGGCTCAGTAACTGTTGCCTAAAATAATTTGGTTCTGTAGACATTGCTCTGTGAATCAGATACTACTTTATGGATCTTGCAAGATCTATATAACATGTATTCTATTTTTATCTGAGTAAGCTATAATAAACTCTTGGTACAAAACTATTATTTACAGTTGCGAATTGTGATATTTTATTAGTGTTGTTTATTGAGATATTTAATTTCCCTTGTTCACTCGTCCTTGTTCATTCTCAGTCCCATCATTTTCTTTCCCTCCATTTTAACCTAACTCTTTATCCACTTATCTTTAGAACCGAGCCAATACAAAAGACAAGAAACTCTTCATAAAAGCATGGCAGATTAAGCATGAAGTGAGTAGTTTAGATGGCTCACACGGTATGCCAATGAATTGACATGCTTCGTGAAAGCATTCACGTCCAAGAGGCCTAGAGTAATATGGATTTCAAAGATTTGTAGATTCCCCAAAGGTCAAAACATCCACTAAAAGAATGAAAGAAAATGAATCATAAAAACATTGCCTCGAAAGAATCAATCCAAAATAATTTGATAAATGAAAAAGTTTAGGGGCAGCAATTTTTTTAAATTCTGGCCAGCATATAAGCAAAGATAAGTGAATTATTAGATGAAATCTCACACCAATCTCACACCATTAAAACTATTATTGATGACTATTTGATGGCTACAAATTACAAAAGTTGCTGGCCCTCTAGTATTTCTCTTGATAAATTTTTTGCCTAGCTTAAAATCATCACTTAAAATCACGTGATGAATATTTTCGAAACAAGTAAAGATCTAATCTAGTCTTTGTCTATTTTTATGAAAGACCATGCAATTCCTTACCAAAGAAAAGGACATTTACTCAAAAAATTGATTTTGTGGAGATGGATTTATTTGTAATGAATAAGTGTCACATTGTCTTTGCGGAGGAGAAAATATTAATTATTCTATTGTATTTTCACTTACCAATAATGCCATTTTAAGCTGCCATTATCCAAAAAACACAAATCATTATACTAGTTAATTATAGGTAATTTGATATCGCTGTCAAGTATAATTAATCAGCATATAAGCATATAGATAATCCTATTTTCTTTTGGGTCCAATAATTTACTATGAGGAAAGATTTATTCTGAAAAAAATAAGAGAATTATAGTATGGTAAATAAAGGACCTCGGTGAAATGAGGCTCAGTTGCCTTGTTCATTTGTTTTGCACCAAAACCGCGAAAATAGCCTCTCTCTGTTTCGGCATTTTTGTCCACCTGACGAGACTGAGAGAAATCACCAACAGAAGAAAATCTGAACCCTCAGAATCTATCTTCACGAAGAAGAAAATTCCCATGTGATCAATCATGAAAAGCTCCCCTTTTTGCCACCGAATTCTTGCCACGGACATCCATGGCGGATTTTGTCATTTCACCAGCTTCGTGCTTTCTGCGTCGTTCCTTCTGAGATTTCGTCGCTGACCCATTTCCGTACGCATTCTCTTCTTTCATGGGCTCCCATAAAAATGAAAAATCGTTTTCTTATTTTCTTTTGTGGCCATCTCTGATTAGATATTTTTTGTTTGGTTTTGTTCCTTCTTAACATGGGACATTGCACTGTTGATAATATGTTTTGCATGTTAAAGAATGAGGATGTGTGATTTATAACACTTCTAGAGCCTTGCTTGGTGTAAGTTTTAATATGGAAAGAAAATATTGATTTTCTGTTTGTTGACCAATTAAAGGCATTGATATTATGCCAGTAACTAACTCTTCTGAGTTGTTAAAACCTTTATTTGGTGTTTAGTAACACTTATTAATGCGTACTATATGTAAATACTTGTATATGTAACATGTGTATATGTATACTGTATGTCAGTATGTTTGTGTATATGCATAAAATATTGTTGTCTTAAACTTATTAAATTTGTAATTGTTCTTTTTAATAAAATTCCCATATTTACATGTTGTTCTGTATTATATTTAATACTCATATATGTATTTGTCCAGCATAGGTTCTAACAAGTAGTGTGTTTCCAGGTTTCAAGGAATTGATTTAAGTGTGACAATGGCTACAAAAACAAAAACGAAAGCTAATGCGGAGATTGGTGATGAAGGAGAGGACTTGGTTTTGGCAACAATGGTTGCCAATGGAGATGATATTAGTCCTCTTGTCCGGCATGCCTTCGAAATGGGGAGGCCGGAGGGCCTCCTTCGCCAACTGAATTATGTGGTGAAGAAGAAAGAAGCAGAAATAGAAGACATGTGCAAGACACACTATGAAGAATTCATCAAGGCTGTTGACGAACTTCGTGGTGTGTTGGTGGATGCTGAAGAGCTCAAAAGCGATCTCCAAAGTGGCAATTTCAAGTTGCAGCAGGTTGGTACCAACCTTCTTGTCAACCTTGAGGAGCTTTTTGAATCCTATTCGATCAAGCAGAACGTGACAGAGGCTATAATAATGTCAAAGAACTGTATAGAAGTGTTGGAGCTTTGTGTCAAGTGCAATAATCATATCACAGACGGGCAATTTTATCCTGCAATTAAAACTCTGGATTTGATTCAGAGGAGTTA
>NC_029793.2:130436375-130439564 GCF_000816755.2 Arachis ipaensis | reverse complement strand
AAGAATTCCTATCATTAAATGGCACATTGAGAAGAGAGTAAACAGTCAGGTTAACGAATGGATGGTCCACATACGGAGTTCTTGTAAAAACATTGGACAAACAGCAATCAGCCGTGCGGTTTCAGATCGTCAGAGAGATGAGGAACTGATGGAGAGGCAGAGAAAGGCAGAGGATCAAAATGTTGTGGGGGTTGAGGAGAGAGTTTACACTTTGGATGTTGACGAAGATGATGAAGATTCTGCCATGAAGTTTGACCTCACGCCTCTTTACCGTGCTTGTCACATTTATGGTTGTTTGGGGATTCTTGAGCAGTTTCATGTATACTACTTCACGAATAGATCGGCACAATTGAAATCGGATTTGGAGATATCTTCGTCACAATCTTTTGTTGAATCATACCAAACGTTTTTGGCTCAGATTGTTGGGTACTTCATAGTGGAGGATAGGGTCCTTAGGACCGGTGGGGGACTTCTGGTCCCCGATCAAGTCGATAACATGTGGGAAACTGCTATAACTAGATTGACTTTGCTGTTAAATGCCCAATTTTCCCAAATGAAATCTGCCACCAACCATCTCAAGGTTAAGGAATACGTCACTCTTCTTTCGTGGTCTCTCCTGCAATATGGTTATGATATAGAATCTCTTCTTGATGTGGTTGATAACAATCGCGACAAATTTCATCTGCTTCTTATGGCTGAATGCAGAGAACAAACAATTGAGGCTCTGAATCATGATACATATGAGCTGATGGTGATAAAAAAGGAAAGTGATTATGAGAGTAATGTTTTGTCATTTGGTCTCCAAACTACAGACATCATGCCTGCTTTCCCCTATGTTGCACCATTCTCCTCCATGGTACCCGAGATGTGTCAAATTGTGAAATCCTTCATCAAAAGTTGTGTTGATTATTTGTCTTATGGTGCGCGCGATTATTTCTTTGATGTCGTGATCAGGTACTTGAACAACTTTCTGATTGAAGTAATAAATGAAACATTACTCAATACAATCAATAGCAGCAATATCAGTGTTTCCCATGCCATGCAGATAGCTGCTAACTTTACTAGTCTGGAAAGAGCTTGTGATTTTTTCCTTAAGAATGCGGCGCAACAAAGTGGCATCCCACTCCGTTTTATTGACAAGTCTCAAATGACTTTATCTGCGAAAGCAGTACTGCAGACTTCTAGAGACGCGACCTACATTACTTTACTCGGTTTGGTAAATGCGAAAATAGACGAGTATATGAATCTTACAGAAAGTGTTACTTTATGGACTACAGAGGAGACAAAGCAGAATGGAAATGAATACATAAGTGAATTGATCTTGTACCTTGATTCTCTTATGTCGACGGCGCAACAAGTTCTGCCTTTGGATGCCATGTACAAAGTTGGGATCGGTGCGCTTGAGCATATTAACAATACCATTATCTCTGCTTTCCTTAGCGATAGCGTTAAAAGGTTTAATGCGACGTCTGTGATGAATATCGGCGTTGATCTCAAGTTGCTGGAGAATTTTGCAGATGAGAGGTTCTACTCTTCAGGGTTAGAAGGAATGTACAAAGCAAGTAGTTTTAGAGATTGCTTGGTAGAGTCAAAGCAATTGATTAATCTTCTCTCAAGTAGTCAACCTGAGAACTTCATGAATCCTGTGATAAGGGAGAAAAACTACTATGCACTTGATTATAAGAAGGTGTCTACCATTTGTGACAAATTCAAGGATTCTGCAGATGGTATCTTTGGAAGCCTTTCAAACAAAAATACAAAGCAAACTGCTAAAAAGAAATCAATGGAAGTGCTCAAAAAGAGACTTAAGGATTTCAATTGAAGATTCTTCCTTCATTTCAAATAGGGTATAGTTGTAGTGCACTTCTTTTTCTGGAACCTCCCCACTTTAGAATGAATAGTGTATTTCTATATTATTTTCACCTATTCTTATAGAATAAAGAATTATTTTTGCATTGTTCTATTTATTGAACAAACAAATGTTAACTCAGAGTAGCATGGCAATACAGATAGTTTGCATTTCAAATTAGGGAATAACGACTTAGTATACCTAAGGAAGAGGTCTTCTTAGAAAAAAAAAAAAATTATATTTGATTAGGTTTCAGGAAAGAATAGAAAATTTAAACAATGACCTTGATGTTCTATTTACTAAGACATAACTTCTGTTTATCTAATTTTTGTTCATTGTGCATCCAAGTTTATTCATTTCTCAACATTAAGAAAAGGTTGATCTAGCGTTTAATCTAACCATTTCTAGTACCATTCTGCTAGGAAGACAAATGAGAAATCTAAATAATGTAAATAATGGGTTCTGAATTTGGCCCAATACAAGAAAAAAAAAAATAAGAAAACTCTTTAAATTACCTAAGTTAAAAAATCCAAACAGTTATTTCAAAAAACTAATCATTCAAATTCTAATTTACCAAAGGAATTCACCCAAATACCCTCTTTCCCCCAAACCGTCTGTCACCCCACCCTCATCAATTATCCCACCTCTCCGGCGTTAGAAGCTCTCTCACCGGCCATCATCGTCCACCCCTGTAGCCCACTTGCCCATCACCGTCGCGGGATCATCATCAAACAACCATCCACGTAGTTATTAAAATAATCATCCGGCTACCTAGTGAAATGACCATCCAACATTTGTTAATTGTATATACTTAAACTGAATCGAACAAAATAACCATCCAATTAAGAATTAAAATAACCATCTACATACCTAGTGAATTGAACATCCACCACATTTGCGGGGTAGAGAGAGTCAACGGCGATGCATGGAGGTAGGGGAGGAGATCCGGCGATGGAGCAGCCACGCAATGACAACTTCGGCTAGGCGAGGTTGCGAATCTACTCCGTGGGCTTCCAACCCGAACGTGCAGCGGCCTTAGATGGAAGAGGAGGAGGAGTCAAATTGATGGGAGGAAGCGCGGCGTCGATGAGGTGTGGCACAGCAGCAACAACGGCACGACAGAGAGGACAGGCGACGGGGATAACGTGCGTCTCGAACGGCGCGACGGGAGGCGGCCTGTAGTGGGGCCTGCACGGCCGGCGACGAGTAGGCAGCGGTAACGAGGACGCACAGGGTTGTTGCGGCGTGATCTCCCATTGCTACGGCGCGCAAGCAGAACGCAGAGAGGCTGGGCGGCGTCGGCGGGAGGATGGGCGGTGTCGGACCGGACCGTGGGGAAG
>NC_029793.2:130420942-130436304 GCF_000816755.2 Arachis ipaensis | reverse complement strand
C
This sequence comes from Arachis ipaensis, assembly GCF_000816755.2. Lineage (NCBI taxonomy): Eukaryota > Viridiplantae > Streptophyta > Magnoliopsida > Fabales > Fabaceae > Arachis > Arachis ipaensis. Next base: position 130,436,303 of record NC_029793.2, on the reverse strand, counting down.
TTTATTATACACATTATTTAGTATTCTCATGGTCTCCCTATACTTTTCTTTAATCTAATAATAATAAAATTTGTGTCTAAATAAAACATTTTTTTATTGTTTCAGAACATTTTTTAATTTTTTGACATGTTAGTTTGTGTTTGGTAATTGGTAAGAGTAGCATGATATTTCTTTTGTGTATATAACAACGATTTTTTTTTTTATGTCCTCGGTCTTTTAATTATTTATTTTTAACTCTTTCTTATTTTTTGTATTACATGACTTAAGTATAGTCATTAATTAATTAATAATAAAAATTAGTCATAAATAAATGATATTGTTTCTTGAATAAGTTTTTTTTTTAAAAATAAAAAAATTAGGATACTTTTGATTTTAAGTTAAAACAAATGTGAAAATAATAACCTTTTGAATTAATAACTAGGAAAGGACCCATGCTACGCACGAAAAGAAATCAACAAAAGAAGCTGAAGAAGAAAACAATATAGAGGGATGCGAATTATTTTACAACATCAAATATAGCACTTTTCACTAAAATCGTTGCATGAAGCAACCAGAATATGATATACCATTCAAGTTACATTGTTAACAACTTCCCTAAATACAAACTACCCCTAGGCATGGAACCATTGTTCTGAATTAGAACTCTAAGACATTTCTTTGATTTTACTCTAAATAGAGCAACATAGAGTTGGCAGTGAGTAAATACGGATTTTGGTAATACAACCCAACCACGCCCAGTGTTTGACCCTATGACTTGTTTATGGTCATTGCAAAATATACAATTAACAGAAACTGCCTCCTTTGGAATCTAAAAGGCAGAATGTCATACTGTCATTGTTTGGTATCATGTTCATGCGTGGAATAAGCACAACTCTACCTTCTTTGTCTCCAGTCAATACAATGCACTCAATTACATGATTACCTAAACGACATACCTGCAAGCTGGTACCACTACACAAACCATTGGATTAGTCAATATTCCTTAGCAACATGACTGGTACACCTTCTTTTAGGCATATTTGTGATTAGGTAATCCTAAACAATTAATAGCGTTCAACACCTTAGGTGAAAAGGTGTCTAACTGAGACTCCATGTTACCTTCTTCAACACACAAAGAGTCAGAACTAAGATAAACCCTTTGATTGCCAGGTAAAAGACTCATTATACTGTTATTCACCTCGTTAACAACTTCTAGAGTGGGAGCAAGAATCGATCGTTCCTTGAAATAATCTGTGTTAGTCAAGTTATATATCAACATGGAATAGACAAACTGTATCAACTCTTCAAAACCAGTGTCAGTATCACCAATGAGAATCTCATCCGAGATCAAAACTTCAGACTCACCATCTATAGAATCACCAGCCAATCCATCTCCAATATGAATAAGCCAATTAGCAAAATCCATAATTTCGCAATTGTCTTGAGAACATGATGAAGAAGATAAACGCAGATTCCTGTTTAGCTTTACTACATTACAATAATCTCATAGATATGATGAATTAATAGAAGACTGCACAATATCCTATCGTGATCCCATAGGTATGACTGGAAGGATCTGCCTAAAGTCACCACCTAGGACAATAACCTTTCTTCCAAATGGCATGTCAGGTTTGTAGGATTTCTCAAATCTAAGAATATCCTTCAATGACTTGTTTAAAGCCTTGTAACAGTGTTTGTTAAGCATCGAAGCTTCATCCTATATAATCAAATTGGCTCTAACAAAAAGCCTAGCAAGGGAAGAACCTTGCTTAATGTTACAAACCAAATCCTCATTTATGTTTAGTGGAATCTTGAATCTAGAATGAGCAGTACGTCCATTAGGGAGTAATAGTGAAGCAATACCACTTGATGCAACATTTAGCACAATTTTGCCGTTACACCTTAATGATGCAGATAACGTGCGATAAAGGAAAGTCTTCCCAGTACCACCGTAACCATAAACAAAGTAAAATCCACCAAGGTCCATGGAGACAGCATTCAATATCCAATCATATGCATTCCTCTGTTCGTGAGTCATAGATTTCAAAGAATCCTTAAACTCCTCATGTAGAAATTCCCTATCAAAATTCATCTCATCCATTAAGAATCGATCAACAACACCATCAATGTTTTGCATATCGGGATACGACAGTGTAGAGAATTCTCTAAGAGATCTTCCATTTTCTTGTAGTCTTTCCTCAATCTTAACCAATGTCAAATTCAATATTTGCTCATCTGATAATTGTAGCTCTAAGAACAACAAATAAAACAACTAAGTAATGGACGTTACTTAAAATGAAATAAGAAATGCAAGAGCATAAAAATAATTATGCACTTTTTAGTGAGAGAAATATGACAACAACCTTCACAGCGGTGATTTCTTCTATGAATATATAGGATGTCTTCAGATAATTGCTGGTAACATGACTGCCAAACAAATTCAGAACGAGAAATGTTATTTGATAGAAGAAGAATAACAAAGAGGTCACGAATATAAGATCCTGATGCCCATGAACTTGCTTCCAATATAGCATTAACAATTTCCTTGTCATCTTAGAGAATTCCTAGTGCATAACATGCTTCCTTGAATGTATTATAGACAACATCATGAACATTTCTAAGGTTAACAAAACTCGTGCATCCTTTCTGTATGTTAAGCAAAAGTCTCAAGTAATAATCTTCTCCATTTCCCCGCGGGACGTGAGTCAATCGACCAATAGAAAAGCCTTAATTTCGTGGCACCCACATACAAACATCATCCTTCCATACAAACTTGTTAGGGAACTCACTATAAGTCAACGACCTGAAGAAAGGATATAAACTATTAGCAAGGAACCATGCTAATAATTTTGTCAACTTGCCATCTACTCGATTGAGAACATCTTGAATATTGTCATTATCTCTAAAGATAACAGCATGCTCTTCAGGAAGGCGAAAGGGTAACTTAATAACTACAGGTTCCTTTATCTGAATATCATAACCAAATATCCTCCAATCTACCTCACATGATGATATATAACGGCAATCATAATAATTTTGTATCTTATCCACAACCTGTCCAGTCAATGGTCAGCAGAAGACTGATAGAAAGAAGCAGTTACTCGATCATTACCCTTGTGCATATATTTAAATAAATACTTGATGGCAGAAGTTTGGCATGTTTGCTCAACATTTATATAACAGCCATATGTCAACAATAAATACAGATTGTATGGAACAATAAAGGAATTATCAATGGTAACATTCCTCTTAGTTATCGTGCGACCATTGTCTGGTCTCTTGTACTTTGGAAATCTAGCTTCATCAATAACAGTACGTGACCTAAATTTCTTAGGAAAATATTTTGAACAATGACCATCTACCATGCACGGACTATTTTTGTTATGTCGACCACAAGGCCCATGAACCATGAATCTCTCTACGGCAGCATATAACCTTGGTCTATGGAGCCTATCAGGTATCTCAGCAGAAATAAACCTGTCAATATCTGATGGAGACTTTGGCTTGTTTGTTGGATGCATGAATAACAATATGTGTGCATGAGGTAATCCCCTATTCTGAAATTCAACAGTGCAAACATCTACAGAAATATGAAAAATATATTACAGATTCAAGAAGCATGAATATTACCCAATGAATAACCAAAACATATAAAAGATAAAATATACTTACATCCAACAATTTTTCCAAAAGGAATGCCACTTTTAAATTCGCTGATTAGATTATTAAGCTTGATTTTGAATGTCCTTGAAACAACATCAGGACGATCTTGAGGTGATAATCCTGTCCCACAAAGCAATATCTTGACCTCATCCCATTCAAGATTGCTAGTAATTGTTATAAAAAAGTTAGGATATCCGGCATACTTGCAAATAGCAAATGCATCAGCTTACCAAATGCATCAGAATTGCTAGTAATTGTTATAATACGCTGGTCAGTTGCAACAGCATCAGCTTGTCCACTTACCAAAGACTCATGAAGGACTTTATACCTTTCAACACTTAACTTTGGTTGGTTAAATCTTATAAAGTTCAATCGTTCGGCCTCAACCATCGTATATGCATCCACCAAGAATTGTTGAAACAGTCTACTAGAATGCAACAAAATAGGAGAACCGGGAAACCGCATTTGTAGCCGATATGAAAAAAACTCCCTCATGCTGATAATTTTTCTCTTCTTCGAACCATTAGTATTATATTGATTGGAAGTTTCAATTCCAATTCTGTATCCTTCTTCCGCATACGAAAACAGTAAAGGATACTGCAATGCAAGGTACTGCGAATGAAAAACATCAATTCTTTTAAGCTGGCTAGAGCGTGACTCAATTATTATATCCCTATCCAAACAGGACTCATCAATATCACCAATGACTATTACCGCAACCTCAGATGCAGTTGGCAGATTATAACGCCTGCCATCAGTATTGGTGCAGAATTTATAACCACAAACTAACTGGCAAGTGCACCGGGTCGTACCAAGTAATACCTCAGGTGAGTGAGGGTCGATCCCACGAGGATTGATGGATCAGGCAACAATGGTTGAGTGATTAACTTAGTCAGACAAACAGAAAAGAGTGTTTTGGTTTTCAAAAGAATTAAGCAGTAATTTAGAAATTAAAACAGCAAGCAGTAAATTGATGAGAATAATATATGGAAAAACAGTTAAGGCTTCAAAGTTATCTATTTTCCAGATTGACTTTTCTTTTTAATTTATTTTAATCATGCAAGATTTAATTCATGGCAAACTATATGTGACTAGACCCTAATTCCTTAGACCTTTCTAGTCTCCTCTAATTTTCATCAACCGCCAATTCCTTGGTCAATTAATTCCAATTAGGGGGTGAAGTTTTATTCTAGTTATTATGCCACAAAAATCCTAATTATCCAAATATAAGAGGATTATATGTCACGTATCCCGTTATGTCCAGATAATTAGAATTTAGGAGAAGTTGTTTTCAAGCTGTTGTTCAAGTAAAGAGCTTTTCCAAGTCATACAAGAACTCAATTAGAAGGAGGGTTATACTTCCGTTCCACCCAAATTCATAAGATAAAGAACGAAAATAATTCTTAAATTATAAATCAGTATATGAATTAAAATAGAAAAACAATATAATCAATCCATACAAATAGACAGAGCTCCTAACCTTAACAGTGGAGGTTTAGTTGCTCATGGAAAAGAGTGAAAACTAGGATTCTGGTAAACTGTAAATTGGGCTGAGGTGGAATGGAATCATTGGAAGAGAAGTTTCTTTTCTCTTTTATATCTAATCTTAATTAATTTAAAGTATATTTTTCTAAAACTAATATAATATCTTTTCCTATTTATAAAAATTAAAGTTTAAATCAGAATTAATTTTAGCAATCAGCGTTTTCTGCGTTTTCTGCAAGTGGCGCATGTCACGCGTACGCGTCAGTCACGCGTACGCGTCGATCGTCTTCTTCGCGTGTCACACGTACGCGTCAGGTACGCGCACGCGTCGCTCCTCGCTGGTCATCTCCTTTAATTCTTGTGCTCCTTCCATTTGTGCAAGCTTCCTCTCCATCCTCTAAGCTATTCCTGTCCTATATGACCTTCTTCTCTTTTTCTGCAGAAACTCTATCAAATCCAACCAAATGCTACCTAAAATAAACAGAATTGCACAAGACTCAAAGTAGCATCCATAGTGGCTGAAAGATAATTAATTCTTGATTAAACTCAATCAAATTAAATGCAAATTCACTAGGAAAAGATAGGAAAGATGCTCACGCATCAAGTATCTCTTCTCCTAATCAACTTTATTCTTATGTCAGGGGAATTGCATTCTTTAAACCGTTCTCGAGCATATCGAAATGTACTGGCCAAGGGATTGTGGAGATCAAGCATACTCTTTCGCTCAGCAACAATGACCCTTTCAAGACCATTGCTAGAATTAGATTGCTTGTTTAAAAAATATTTCAACAAAGATAAAAAATTAACAACGAACCAAAACAAAAATGTTTGTGGCGTAAGCCTCCAAATTTTAATTTAAAATAAAATGAAAAAGCAAACTTACCGAACAACATTAATTCAATTTTCTACTTCATTATCTGTATCATAAATATATAGCTGTGCAAACTTTGGGCTATTATTCACTGAAGGGAGTAAACTCCCGACGCAATGGTTATTCTGACCACTTAGTAAGAGTGTAAGTGGTGCAGTTCCATTATTTATGTTGTTGTTTATTCTACCAACCATAGATGTGAACGAAAACATAGAGTTAAATAATCGAATGTTCTTCTTAAAGTATCGTGACATGTCATCATCCTTAAAGTGAAAATCTTGTAAAATCTTAGGTGCTAACTTTAGAACAGGCAATTCAACATTTCCATCCATACAACACAGACCAAAATACGGTCTAGCATGGCCATTAGTCCTACTAAGCCTCTCTTTATCCCACATATTGGTATTGCAAAATACACATGTATAAATAGGATCACTAGTATCCCAGTATTCTATACCAACATAGAATAGAAATTTCACAAAAAAAAAATACAAATTAATACAAAAAAAATGTAATACGTGCCACGCATAACTGTTAAAAAATTCTAAGGGTTAATCTTCATACCTTCCTCATGCACGGCAACAACATCATGCTCAAAATGTTGGTAAAAATGATTTGTCAAATAAATAGGTAGATAGATTAAACTATATAAGAACAAAATTAAATTGAAACATATAATACAATAATAAATGCCACTAATGAAACCATCACTTACCATTGACACTATCTCTTCTGATTCTGTGGCGAAATCCTCATCTAAGGCAATATCATCATAACCATCAATTACTGCATATGAAAAAAAAAAGAATTTTCACTAATATGTAAAATGTCCAAAAAGAAATACCATATATGTAAATAAAAAAATAAAGAAAAACAATGTATAACCTTCATATTCTTCACCGTTAGAATATTCTTGAATAGAAGAAATATCCACTGAATTAGATGATGAATGATGAATATTTAATTGAAATTCATTAAACATGTTGTGTAACACCCTCACTACCAGAATGTCACGCTTCCGGCTGCGCCACTCTGATAGCAAGAAGTATTACGACTACTTTATATACTAAATATTAAAATAGGAGCCTGTGACTCGAAACCGTATCGCTGATTTCTTTGAAAACCGGAAATAAATACTTCATCTTAAGAAAAGCACATGCAGGCATAGATTCATAGACTATACTCCTTACATAATATCTCATAATATAATACACATAGAAAACATACCACTCCTATCCCTCTTACAAAACTTGAAATAACAAAGGTGAGGGAAGAAAATAATCTAATTAATACAACGTATAAATCAAACCCAGCATTACTCTTCATAATGCATCATCCGATTCCTGAAACGATAAAGCTGTAGGGGGGTGAGAACCTAACCACATGGTCTCACCACGGAGTTTCAAAGTTGTCATAAGAAGATATTTAATAAGAAAACTATTTTTAAGCTCAGTGATTATCATTGCCTTATGAATCTTTTAAAAAACCAATAGATAATTGTTCAAAACCTTTTTCAAAGAAATGATGTTTAATCTTTCAGAAATCCAAACATTTCCTTTCTTATAAGAAAAACCCATTCAGAAACCCAACCACGCAATCAAACAACACAATCATTCAGTACCAAAGTAACACCATCAAACACGACTCTATAGTTACAATGGTTTAACCCTGAAACGTGAATACCCAAAACCCTCAACAAGCATATAACAACACTAACAATAAGGATTTTAGTTAGGAATTCACTACAGTTATGGAAAAACAGAAGGATGGGGCGGCATCACCCATAACTCTAGTAGCAGCAACAGCAACTTTGGGAGGAAATTCAATAGAAGTTGAAGCAAATGCAAGGATAAAATAGAGCACATCATCAAAGGAGCAATAATCAGAATGTTGGTTGTAGAACAAAACTAATCTTACCAAAAGAATTACGGGAAGGGAGCAGCATTAATCAGGACAAGAGCAACGTCAATTCCAATGATACTCCAGTAACAGCGACATTAGTAATCCTCACAGCGATAATCAAGGTTGCAACAAAATAGAGAGTTCAAATTCAATGGAATCGGAAATGGAAATGAATTCAATGGAATTGGAAATAGAGATAGCTTACAATAAAATAATGAAGCAGCAACAACAGGGTTTTCGAGCAGCCCCAGTGGCCACTTTTAGTGACGACGACAGCAGTTAGAACAACGGTGGCAATAGCAAGAATTTGGCGGTGGCGGCTCTGACAACGACAACAAGGTGCGGCGGTGACTGCATAACCAAGCAGACCTAGGCTTTAGTGGCGGATTCCGGTGGCGGCGGCGGCGTTCTCCGGCGGTAAAGGTGTGGCCAGAAGCGGTGGTGACGGCTTGGTGACGACGAAAGCTACTTCCACCTCGCGCTCAGCCATCTCAACGGCGACTGGGCAAGGCGCGGCGACGGCGGCGGTCTTCACGCCTGCAACCGTGACGACGATGATGACACTCCTCTCTCTCCTGAGCTCTCTCTCTCTCTCTCTTCGCGGCTTCGATTCCTTCGGCGACGCGACGGCGGCAACCGTGGGCTCCTCGCCGACGCCGTTCCTCCCCCACTCTCCTCTTCTTCTCCCTGTCCGCTTCTCTTTCTCTCTTCTTCACCCCCTTTCCCTTCCTTTCTTGTTTCCCCGTTCCTTATTTTCCCTTTCTGAAAGGTGTGTGTGTTTAGATTAGGTTAGGTTTAGGAATTGTATAATTAGGGTAAAATTAGGTTTAGATAGAATTAGGATTAGGTTAGATATTTTTATTAAAATTTTAGGTATAGTAATGTAATTTTATAAAATAAATAAAAAGTAGGATAATAATAAGAATCAAATTAAATATAAAGTATTTATCTTTAAAAATATCTTCTAATTAATAATCTTTAAATAATTTTCGGTTAAATACCAATTTAGTGAAAATTAGAGATAAGTAAATTAATCCTCCTTTGTTTATAAAATAAGGTTAAAATCTACATATTAAAATTAAGGCATATGAATTGCTCATTATTTTTCAATTATGAAAATTCTAAGTAATAAATAAGAGTTTATTCAATTTTTATATAAAAATATCTAAACTGTAGTCTTAAATAAATATAATACATCATAATAATTTATTAATAACTTTTAAAAATTTATGGATCTTACATCCTACCCCACTTATAAAAATTTTCGTCCTTGAAAATTAAAGTAATATATAAGGTAATATATAATCTTTGCACTCTACTTTTTAAACACTTTATAGAAAAGTATGAAATCTTATTATGCATATATAATTGTTCAAAACTTTACAAAAGTTTGGAGGAACAAAATAGGGTGCAACTTAAGATAGGTGTTCACAAAACAAAACAGTAGCTAGTGTGGCAAAAAGGGCCACAAAACAGGCTGGTATAAAACAACGGGTATAACGCTCGCTCACAGATCTCTTACCCATTTCAAAACTTCAGTTCCCCAATTCCATCAATCATTTCACAACTCCATAACCCGTCACAATCCTAACATCCGCAAACTTTTACGAGATACAAACTGCTATACTCCTCATAACGTTGCATACTTACCAATCCATCTTTCATGTTTATAAACAGCATTTTTAAAGTTTCATTTGCTACCCTTAAAAGTTATACATGATTCTAAGGCAATTCTCGAGTTTATTCAAAAGAATACAAGACATTGGAAAAAGACAAGCGACAAAATCCACCAGGGTTTGAAAGGATTGTTGAAATCACAAGTAATCAGGAATGCATAAGAAATGAAGAGTGTCAGACAGAAAATTAGTTTGGTAATCTCAAGAGTGATTCCCGAATTAACAAAACCCGATAGGAATAACAAATGAAAAAGTAATGCAGTAGTTTGAAGCAAAATTAAGTCGAGTCAAAAAAATTTGAGATTTATAGAAAAAGAATGTCTAAGATCAAAGACAAAGTTCATAAGTCGCGAGTAGAATTAAGAATATCTTCAAATGAATTATTCACAGAGAATGAAAAATATTTTAAAAACTATTTCACATTTTTAAAGGGAAGGTGCGCATCAAACACTTTGTAAAAGAAATAACAAAAGTATATTTGTGGCTTTACGTTAATACAATTCCATGTTGAAATAGGTTATGTAGAGTTTTAAAACAAAATAAATACCGATTTGGCTAAGAACAAAAATATTCCTTCAAATATTTGAGAAAAATAATTAGGTGCACCACTTAACCAAAAGTAGGTATAAAGCTCGGAAGGAAATCAAATTGCCTTTTGTTAAAATAATTCACACAAAATAGGTGAGGTTTGAAAAGAAAAAGTCAATTGGGTTAAGGCCAAAATAATTTTCCGAAAGTCTTAATTGATATTTAGGTATTTAGTCAAATAAATGTATATAGTGAAATCGTGCAAGGTTATAAAAAAAATCAAACGTTTGTTTAAAAATTCTCAAAGTTTATATTCAATCAAGCGTGTATAAAAATTATAGCAAATATGGAAGAGGAAGAAGTGAAACTTTATTTAGAAAAGAATTCCGAAGTAAAAATTTGCTTATAAGTCGATTTCAAAACTTTATTTAAAACAGTGCATGCCAATTCCAAAATAACTTTGTCAATTTAAAGAATAACTATGGATGTAATTCAAGCGAGAAAAATTGATTTAACTTTCTTAAGAGGAGAATCCAAAACTTGTTTTAAAAGTTCATATCAAAACGAAATTGCCATCACATAAAGAATATTCAAGAATATTAAGATGTATTTAAAAAGAAATCAAACCAGATCTTAAATCAAGGGAGTTCAAACAAGATCAACTAGGCATAAAACATCGAACAAGCTTTCAATCGAGCTACTGAAAACTTAAACTTTCTCTTCTATCAGTCATTCCCTAAAAAGCTAACACATCAGTTTTCACCTTTAAAGACCACGTGTGACACTGAGATAAATACAAGTACGTTCAAAGAGATACAATTCGCAGGAAGAGAAGAATAAGCGACAAAATTATGTTTCTCATAAATTTGGAAGGAGGTGTAAGATTGCAACTAAGCAATGATGTACAGGCACGAGAAAACGTTTTGGAAAGAGTCATTTCGCATCATGACAAGAAATATTTAATTTAGGAACTCTAAGAGGTACAAGAGAAGGGTAGTAGTAAATTAGATCAAAATAAACTAAAACCAAATCAGAGGAGTACAAGGTTCATAAAAATATGAAGGAATGATTGAAATGACCAACAAATAAGAATGGTTAAAAGTCATAAAGTATGTCGGAAGGGAGAATCAAAATGCAAATGAAAAATAATTTTTATTTCAAAGAACTCAAATAGGAACTATAGAAAAGAGGGTAATTGCTTTACAAAATTCAAGAGAATCATTAAAACGTAAATATTGTGTCATGTTAAAACAAATTCAAGTCGAACTAAATTATGCAAAATTTGTGAAAATGAAAATCAGTTAGACTAAGGATGAAATGTTTTCTCGACAACCTTGAAAGGTACTTTACATAATCAATTAAGAATTTACATAAAAACAAAGCGAGGTTGTTAGGAAATCAAATTATTTTGTTTTTTTTTTTTTTTTGCCAAAACTATTTCTAAGGTAAAGACAAAATATGTGAAATTTGAAAGATAGAATCTAATTGGACTAAGAACCAAAAATAATTCTTTAAAAATCTCAAAAGGTACTCAAGCATTTAATCAATTAGGAATATATAGAGAAATTACGGTAAAATTGAAAGAAATTTCAAATTCTGTTTGAAAAAGAAAATTTGAGGTATAGTTTCAAAAATACATATAAATAAAGACATGTCAAATTCAAAATACCTTTATCAAAATTTAAAAAATGATTATAGGTAAAAGATTGAGTTGAAATTTCTTCTTAAAAAAAATCGAAAATCTCTTTTAAAAAAAAATTAAAACTAAAATTCCAAGTTTTTTTTTTTAAATCATAATCTCATAAAGATATTTAAGAAGATTGAGAGATGTAAGGAAGGAAACTCACTCACATTTTGAGAAAGAAATTTAAATCAAAGAACTTGAACAGAATTCACAAGACATGACAAAAAACAAATCCTCCAAAGAATTTAAGTAAACATAGACAGTTAGGATTAAATGAGAATGCATTTCAACAAGAGATAAGGTTGAAAAATAATCAAATACTTTTCAAAAAGAAATCTCAAGTAAAGATTTTCAAGGCACACTATGGAAGAACATGTTACAAGTCATCAATAGAATTTTTAAAACACATAAAAGAATATCCTCGAGAATTAACTGCAAACGTTCCCAAGCCGGGCGGTAAGCGTTATCTATTTCTTATTAATTCCAATTCGCCTATAATAACCTATTAACTTCCTGTTCACATAAGCCATCAACATTAAGTTGGCCAGACTTAACATCAACAGATATGCAACGGTAAGCTAACAGTATTAATTAATAGGCAGTCATGTGCATAAGATTCTAATTCTTGTTACTTGGACAAGACCTACAACATAACAGACACTTAGAGAATGCAATGAAGCATGGACAGTCCATCCCCAAGGCTCTAATTAGGATGAACTGCTCTGATACCATAATGTAACACCCTCACTACCAGAATGTCACGCTTCCGGCTGCGCCACTCTGATAGCAAGAAGTATTACGACTACTTTATATACTAAATATTAAAATAGGAGCCTGTGACTCGAAACCGTATCGCTGATTTCTTTGAAAACCGGAAATAAATACTTCATCTTAAGAAAAGCACATGCAGGCATAGATTCATAGACTATACTCCTTACATAATATCTCATAATATAATACACATAGAAAACATACAACTCCTATCCCTCTTACAAAACTTGAAATAACAAAGGTGAGGGAAGAAAATAATCTAATTAATACAACGTATAAATCAAACCCAGCATAACTCTTCATAATGCATCATCCGATTCCTGAAACGATAAAGCTGTAGGGGGTGAGAACCTAACCACATGGTCTCACCACGGAGTTTCAAAGTTGTCATAAGAAGATATTTAATAAGAAAACTGTTTTTAAGCTCAGTGATTATCATTGCCTTATGAATCTTTTAAAAAACGAATAGATAATTATTCAAAACCTTTTTCAAAGAAATGATGTTTAATCTTTCAGAAATCCAAACATTTCCTTTCTTATAAGAAAAACCCATTCAGAAACCCAACCACGCAATCAAACAACACAATCATTCAGTACCAAAGTTCATTCTGAAATGTAGCACGCCAGCGGTGGTGACGGCTTGGTGACGACGAAAGCTACTTCCACCTCGCGCTCAGCCATCTCAACGGCGACTGGGCAAGGCGCGGCGACGGCGGCGGTCTTCACGCCTGCAACCGTGACGACGATGATGACACTCCTCTCTCTCCTGAGCTCTCTCTCTCTCTCTCTTCGCGGCTTCGATTCCTTCGGCGACGCGACGGCGGCAACCGTGGGCTCCTCGCCGACGCCGTTCCTCCCCCACTCTCCTCTTCTTCTCCCTGTCCGCTTCTCTTTCTCTCTTCTTCACCCCCTTTCCCTTCCTTTCTTGTTTCCCCGTTCCTTATTTTCCCTTTCTGAAAGGTGTGTGTGTTTAGATTAGGTTAGGTTTAGGAATTGTATAATTAGGGTAAAATTAGGTTTAGATAGAATTAGGATTAGGTTAGATATTTTTATTAAAATTTTAGGTATAGTAATGTAATTTTATAAAATAAATAAAAAGTAGGATAATAATAAGAATCAAATTAAATATAAAGTATTTATCTTTAAAAATATCTTCTAATTAATAATCTTTAAATAATTTTCGGTTAAATACCAATTTAGTGAAAATTAGAGATAAGTAAATTAATCCTCCTTTGTTTATAAAATAAGGTTAAAATCTACATATTAAAATTAAGGCATATGAATTGCTCATTATTTTTCAATTATGAAAATTCTAAGTAATAAATAAGAGTTTATTCAATTTTTATATAAAAATATCTAAACTGTAGTCTTAAATAAATATAATACATCATAATAATTTATTAATAACTTTTAAAAATTTATGGATCTTACATGTTGCTTGTACTACGCACAACAGAGTTCAAAGTTTCTCTCGAGGGGTTCAACGGACGCTTGTTCCTATTAAATTAAAGCATGAATAGAAACATGAATCATAAATCAATAGCGTTGTGAATGAAATGCAAGAAAAAAAAATACAAATTTAAAAAAGAACGTGGCAGTAAAAGCATAAAAGAACTAAGAAAAAAACAAACCAGATTTAATAAAAATACCTATAACATGGTTCTGCATTGGTTCCATAATTAAATTTAGAGGAAGATTTAAAACAACATATCTCTGAAACTGGATCACTGCTAGATGGTTTTGAAATAAGCTTCGTCTTTTCTCTATCATTAGAAACAACAATCTGGTCCAACATAGTATTCTCCTTTTCATGAACTTGAACATCAGATCTCTTGTTCGATAGATAAATTTGTTGAGCTAGCAAAATGTATACATGTAAAAAGGTAATAAAAATTAAATGCATTAAAAACTTGATCTAAAATAAAATGAGACCTTAATTAAAAATCACTTAAATGGAAGTTTAAAGAGGCTGACCATTAGATATATCAGATAGTGGTGTTCTATAGTATTGATCAGAAACCACAAGACCATGAGATGTTGTTGCATTTTGAAAATTTGAACTTGATGCATTGGCACATACATTACTCATTTGTAGAATATTTTCATTTTGGGACATTATAGATCCATTTCTATTGACAGAAGGTCTCTTGAATGGTAACATACCTCTATCTAAAACTTCTATACATTAAAAAAATAGCATTCAATGGATATATTATTTGGACAATATATAAAATATCAAATTACTATGCAGTTTTGTGATACATTTCATACGATGTAGATTATATAACCTTGAAATACCACATTTGAACTCCTCTTCTACCTTCTTATAAGAATTCTATTTGCCTTTGCAACCTTTGGTGATATCTGGTAATCTCCTTCTTCCATTCCTAATGAGATTGAATGTAGATTTATGCATGAAGAAGTAAATTAATACAGATAACTCTTATGAATTATAAATTTAACTAGCTTCAACATTATATATCAATATAGTTGGGAAAGTTAAGCAGGAAGACAACTAAAGAAGATGATAAATTGAAAATCTTAAAATCAACAACAATCATAAGATACGTGAATAAAAGAAAAATACACATGTTATTGGACTATAGAGCTAAAAAAAAGAGATATATGGTGTATCATTTCATTAAAATAAGAAGTAAAATAACACCAATATGAGGACGTTGCATCGGCCTAAGCAACAGAGTATTTGCTAATGAAGTTAAATTAAATAAGAGCAAATAAAACTCTTTTTTCTCATGGCTATGCTTTATAAATAAATATTTTTTAATATTATTGTTAATATTC
>NC_029793.2:130415051-130420758 GCF_000816755.2 Arachis ipaensis | reverse complement strand
TTTTAATACATAAATTTAAATTCTTTTCAAAAGAAATTATAATCAAATAGTGTTAAAATAATATAGTTTTGAATGATATAAATACACTACAAGAAAAATATGTTTTAGCGACAAATTTTTAGTGGCAATAATATAATAGTCACTAATTCTTTAATTTAAGTTATGTTTTTACGGCAATTATATATTTGCCATTGTTACTATATATTATAATGGAAATTGTCATAATTGCCACTACTAAATATATAAAAAAAAAAGCTTTTTTTAATGAAAAATTTTAGTGGCCATAGTATTATAGCCAGTATTATTCTTATTAAAATTACTAAAATTATACTATATTAACAATTATCATTATTACCATTAATAAATATAAAAAACAAATTTGTAGTGTAAGAGATTCAGAGAAAGAGATTTAGAGAGATCTTAAGCTCACCGCAGAAGCCCGCCGTAACCGGCGCTGCCACCCTCGCCACCGCAGTTCAGATCGAGCCAAGGCGCGTCCTCCACCAACGTATCTCCAGATCTGGTAGCAATGCATCTCCAGATCTGGTAGCAACGCCTTCTTTGCAAACGAGGTTTGTCGCTACATTCGTCATTTATCTTTTCTGCTCTGGCATTGCCGATCTCTCACCTTCACAACACCATACCTCCGCCGCTTGCACCGCCACCGGTTGCACCGCCGGTAGATATTCTTCCTTTATTTTTTAGATTTTTGTTTTTCATTTTATATGTTATCGCCGGCTTGCTCTCCATGGCCGCCATGTGAAGTAGGCTCTGACGAGACAACACCAGTAGCATCACGCACGTCTTCCTCCTCCGGCCTCCGGTGCGATGACATTGGTTTCAACACTCTCCTTTCTTCGATTAATGTTTGTTTCACCAGCCCTGCTTGATTAATTACGTTTTCGGTTACTTGTAAGTCTAATTTCTGTTTGATTATGTCAATTCTCTTTTATTATATGGTTTGAAACTCTCTATTATGTCAATTCATTCTTGATCTCAGTTCAAAATTTTTTTGAAGATCTTCTGGGTATTTAAAAAACATACTCTGCTATTATAAAGATCTATTTATTTAGTTTTTAGTTCTACTTTGAGTTTTGACTGATTTCTGTTTCAATGTATTGTAATGTTGGTATGCAAATTAGTGTCATTGGTTCTGCACTGGTTCCTATTTGATTTGGATAGGTAACAAGCATTTGGAATGATGCTTTAATGTGTTTGAAATTCTAATAGTCTGATAAACTGTGACCATGGCTTGATCTCTCTGACTGTAAACAGAAAATTCAATAGCATCCCTTATCTTTGGAATATTCTATCTTAATGTTGATGACATCAAATGACCTAAAATTCGAAGTGACTTTCTGCTCTTTTTTCAAATTTATCATTTCCATGCATCACATCTGTTATGAGTTTCTATTTTCTTCACCCTTTCATTTTTCTTTTGTGCATGAGAAATAGTTTTGTGGATTTCATATTATGCGGTTTAATTTTACAGGATGACCGTTAGAGAATTGGGTTTATCTGATACTGTTCTGGACTCATTGGCTCAATACTTTTCTAGAAATACTAGTGAAATTAAGGTTTATTTTTGTCATTCATTGGTATTGTCCCTATTGTATTTACACTTCATCTCCTTCTAGATTATTATTATGAAAACTGGTCGTAGTGTAAGCATTTGTCCAGCCGTTTCCCATTTCCTTTGTACTGGCTTTACAGAGATATGAATCACCATCAAACGTCTTATACATGCCAGATATGAAACTCTTAGTAACGAAGACAATGCTTTCCAAGAATAGAGATACCGAAGATATTTCTAAAAGTGAAAAGTCTTTTCTGGAAAAGGATCTTGAAGCAGCTCTTGACTCCTTTGACAATCTTTTTTGCCGACGCTGTCTTGTAAGCCTTTTATCCCATGGGGGGTACTGAATAGCCTTCATTTTCTTTTTCTCTTTATATCTCACCAGCAGCCCTAATGTCAATTTTCACCTTTTCAGGTTTTCGATTGCCGGTTACATGGATGTTCCTAGGATCTTGTCTTCCCCGTAAGTTTTATTGATAGGTTATTATCTTCATGAATTTTCTTGCATATTTCTTGACTCAATAAATTTAACAGGCTGAGAAGCAACCTCTGGAACCCTCTTGATACTAAAAATGAACCATATGGGCTAAATTGTTTTAAATCGATATACAGTCTCTGCTTTTGATTTGTTTGAAGAATTTTTTGAAACAGATTACTTAAGGTTCTTGAATTATTTTAGGTACTTAAATCAGGAAGGTTTTTCAATGCTACCTCTTCTGCCCAGGTTGATGTTGAAGAGAAATGTTCAGGTGGTTCTTTATCTAGGAAGAAGTCTTTTGCTAAAAGACGAATAAAATGCAGCCAAAGTGAAAGTGCCTTGGAAAGCTCTTGAAAAAGGACTGCTAGAGATAGGAATGGAGATATTTTGGAGAAACAGGTCAGCATATGCTTGGGTCAAATGTATTACCTGTGCCTTCTCTGATGCTTACTTTCATGCGTTGGACCCCTAATCTTCATCTTCGATTTGTTCATGCTGTTCAAAGACTTGGAGGACAAGAGAGTAAGTTACTTTATTCCATTAACATAGATCTATTTTCTTTTCCAATTTTATTTAATCTTGCTCTGGTAATGATTAACTAACTCCATAGTTTAGTTAATTTGTATGTTATTATTACATATATTTGCTTCTTTTTTTTTAAATAATGTTTGCTTATTTGGGATGTGTATATATATAGGAGCAACACCAAAATTGGTTCTTCAATTGAAGAATATCAAAGGTTTAAGTATTGCTCATGTCGAGTCATTTACAGGTATATATATGAAGTTACATAATTGTTATCACAACCTGAATTTGAATCTTTTAATTTGGTTAATTTCTTTTATTTCTATTTATCTATTTCTTTTTTTTTTCAGATGTACAGGAGCAAGAAGGTAGAGGACACAAATTATCAAGGTACATATATATAAAATGTTTAGTTTAATTTTTTTAATTATTCTTTGCAAGATTATCAATGAGTAATTAGGGTTACATTTTTGCTTAATTGCAAACCTAATGAATTTGATTATGTGTGTGTATATATATGACAGTAGTAAAGGCTGATCATCATAGGCTTCTAATAGAAAATGGAGAGACAAATAATGTTTATAATCTCAGCCAGTTTCCCATGCTTCAAAGTTATAGGTATACGCACATTAGCTTCACCACATTAATTAATTTAATTAATTCAAATTCCCTCAAATATTTTTTTATTATTTCTCATAATCATTGTAAATAATTACCTTACAAACGTATAACCGTTTTCTTATATAAGTAAATAGATTTATAGTTAGCTTTATTTGCTCTTGGAATGAGTAAATAAAAATCAAATTGTAAAAAAGAAATAATTAGACATAAAGGAGGCGCATGTCTATATAATAAAAGACAATAGAAGTAGGCAGTGCAACTTAAGAAAATCATAGCACCTGATGCACTTTAGTTAGCTTTTGTACAGTTGACCATGTTGATGGCTGCAACTAGTAACCAGTAACTAAATGTTTAATTAGAATATAAATTCATTACTTTGTCCATTATTGTTGGTATCATACTCAGTTACTAGCATCACTAAAACCTGAGTAGCATGGGGGACATGGTATCCCATGTGAATGAGCGAGGACCACCTTGCGAGGCTAACCATTCTTAGTTGTCTAATAGCGGAGTAGTATCATGAGGGGAGAGTGGAAAGTGAAATATAACATGAGGCTGGTAACTACTAAGCAATTGGCCTAGGTCTTCTATTGTCTTCATATTGGTGCGACTTATTTGTTATTAGAATATTTGAAAGATATTTATTCAAATAAAGTATAGTTTACAACATTTAGTGGTTTTGACGGTATAGAAAAAATGATATTAGCTGAACAAAGTTACGTTGTTGTTTATACTAATGCTTTATAAAAACGGCTGGGTTATATATTATATTTCCTTTCCATGATTTTATTAATGGAGTATCTAGTCTTGTATAAAAATTCACAAGTTAATACATTTTCTGTGGCTTGTATTTTTCTATTTCTTTTATGTATTCACAATTTTGTTACAGAACTGTTCAGGTTGTTACCTTTCATCTTTTGCATGATTGTGGTTAATCTGGGAATACGGTCATAAGAAAATGATTAAATTCCAATTGTCTTGTTGGTATTCACTTTCTAATTCTAACAGATATCAAATGGAAGGATAAAATGAGAGGATATGAATATTATACACATAATGTGGTTGTAGTGGGAGAAGTGTCAAGGTCACATTTTTTTTTTCATTTACAATTTGAAGGATGTAATGTAAGAATTGAATTGGTATAAAAAATTGAGAGAAAAAAAAGATAGGGGGGATGGATGTTTCAAGCCTTTGTTCAGGAAGTTGAGCTACTTTCTGTTTCATAGTTTCATTAGCAGAACCTTTTGATTTTATCTAAATAATCTTTAAGCATCAAAGAGTTCAAATTTTTAAGTTTAATTAATCACTAATCAGATTCATTCCTTTTCTTGTAGCAAATGAAACATGTACTTTCTAATTGTATTCAATATTTTTTGATGTCCTGAGACATGATACTATTTGCATGATGCTGATTTCTCCCCCAAGTTTTCTAATATGCTTTAGTTTGTTTTCATGTACCCTCTCAAGTTAGTAACTGATTTGCGATGCTGTCCTTTTGGTCATGTTTAAGTAATATCCAGCTCTCATTTTACATGTAAAAAGAGACTATTTACTATGATAAATGATCTTTCAACAATATTTTAGGTTGTTACAGGAATGGGAAAGACAACCATTTCTAATCATAGCAGTAACAAATCTAGGCTAAAAACGAAAGCTAGGCTACTTTTAAATTCTTAATGTTGAGTTAAGTTTGATTTTGAATTTTATGTAAATGATGACAAACATTCTTTGGGTTAAAAGACCAAGTATGTTTAATGTGTGTGCTAGTGATGCAAGCCCAATGTTCACTTCTAAGGCCAAAGTTCATGCTGCTTTAGCTCACTTGTAGTGCACAAAGTCAAGCTTCAACCCAATACTCCTAACAAGCACTGTTCAGGATATATAAGCCAAGAGAGAGAGTTCCTAAACATTCATGGTTTGAAAAAAAGAAGAAAAAGGTAAAGGGACATTTGGCACAATTACGGGACAATTGTGGCTCTAGGAAAGCAACAAAGACACAAGGACAATACCACTAACAAAGAACATTAGTAAAGCAATATTCACATATTTGGGAAGAGCAAAATAAAATGCAAAGCTATGGACAGCAGATGGAATGACTCAAAAATAGAAATGCTATGCATGCCAAGGAAGACAGCAGATCCAAAGACAACAGAGTTGGTGGAGCAGCTCCTCATACAAGCAGGGTTAGTGGAGCAGAATGGAAAAAGCATTGCATACCAATGGAGTCAGCTTTAACGGGAAGAAGGTACAAAGAATTGGAAGAGGTAATGAAGAAGAATTGAAAGAGCAAGCTGCATCTATAAAGATGGTCTCACTTCAATATTAGAGGACTAGGAAAAGAGAGTGATACAAGAGCATCATCTCAACATACTTGAGCTAAATATTTTTCCTTCAATTTGTGCTTTGTTCATACATCGGTTCGAGCTATAAAGGGCCGGGTTGGCCGACCTCTTAGAAAGTTGGCCCATGACCGACCTCTTAGAAGGTTGGCCCATGACCGACCTCTT
>NC_029793.2:130323819-130409526 GCF_000816755.2 Arachis ipaensis | reverse complement strand
ATTACTAAATTTTAATACATAAATTTAAATTCTTTTCAAAAGAAATTATAATCAAATAGTGTTAAAATAATATAGTTTTGAATGATATAAATACACTACAAGAAAAATATGTTTTAGCGACAAATTTTTAGTGGCAATAATATAATAGTCACTAATTCTTTAATTTAAGTTATGTTTTTACGGCAATTATATATTTGCCATTGTTACTATATATTATAATGGAAATTGTCATAATTGCCACTACTAAATATATAAAAAAAAAAGCTTTTTTTAATGAAAAATTTTAGTGGCCATAGTATTATAGCCAGTATTATTCTTATTAAAATTACTAAAATTATACTATATTAACAATTATCATTATTACCATTAATAAATATAAAAAACAAATTTGTAGTGTAAGAGATTAAGAGAAAGAGATTTAGAGAGATCTTAAGCTCACTGCGGAAGCCCGCCATAGTCGGCGCTGCCACCCTCGCCACCGCAGTTCAGATCAAGCCAAGGCGCCTCCTCCACCAACGCATCTCCAGATCTGGTAGCAACGCCTTCTTTGCAAACGAGGTTTGTCGCTACATTCGTCATTTATCTTTTCTGCTCTGGCATTGCCGATCTCTCACCTTCACAACACCATACCTCCGCCGCTTGCACCGCCACCGGTTGCACCGCCGGTAGATATTCTTCCTTTATTTTTTAGATTTTTGTTTTTCATTTTATATTTTTGTTAATTCTAAAATTTTGCAGGATTTTGGTGTTGTTGTCGCCGTCACTCAGCTTGCTCTCCATGGCCGCCATGTGAAGTAGGCTCTGACGAGACAACACCAGCAGCATCACGCACGTCTTTCTCCTTCGGTAGCAGCGGCGATGACATTGGTTTCAAGACTCATCTTTCTTCGATTAATGTTTGTTTCACCAGCCCTGCTTGATTAATTACGTTTTCGGTTACTTGTAAGTCTAATTTCTGTTTGATTATGTCAATTCTCTTTTATTATATGGTTTGAAACTCTCTATTATGTCAATTCATTCTTGATCTCAGTTCAAAATTTTTTTGAAGATCTTCTGGGTATTTAAAAAACATACTCTGCTATTATAAAGATCTATTTATTTAGTTTTTAGTTCTACTTTGAGTTTTGACTGATTTCTGTTTCAATGTATTGTAATGTTGGTATGCAAATTAGTGTCATTGGTTCTGCACTGGTTCCTATTTGATTTGGATAGGTAACAAGCATTTGGAATGATGCTTTAATGTGCTTGAAATTCTGATAGTCTGATAAACTGTGACTATGGCTTGATCTCTTTAACTGTAAACAGAAAATTCAATAGCATCCGTCATCTTTGGAATATTCTATCTTAATGTTGATGACATCAAATGACCTAAAATTCGAAGTGACTTTGTGCTCTTTTTTCAAAGTTATCATTTCCATGCATCACATCTATTATGAGTTTCTATTTTCTTTACCTTTTCATTTTTCTTTTGTGCATGAGAAATAGTTTTGTGGATTTCATATTATGCGGTTTAATTTTACAGGATGACCGTTAGAGAATTGGGTTTATCTGATACTGTTCTGGACTCATTGGCTCAATACTTTTCTAGAAATACTAGTGAAATTAAGGTTTATTTTTGTCATTCATTGGTATTGTCCCTATTGTATTTACACTTCATCTCCTTCTAGATTATTATTATGAAAACTGGTCGTAGTGTAAGCATTTGTCCAGCCGTTTCCCATTTTCTTTGTGCTGGCTTTACAGAGATATGAATCACCATCAAACGTCTTATACATGCCAGATATGAAACTCTTAGTAACGAAGACAATGCTGCTAGGGATTCCAAGAATGGGGATACCAAAGATATTTCTCAAAGTGAAAAGTCTTTTCTGGAAAAAGATCTTGAAGCAGCTCTTGACTCCTTTGACAATCTTTTTTGCCGACGCTGTCTTGTAAGCCTTTTATCCCATGGGGGGTACTGAATAGCCTTCATTTTCTTTTTCTCTTTATATCTCACCAGCAGCCCTAATGTCAATTTTCACCTTTTCAGGTTTTCGATTGCCGGTTACATGGATGTTCCTAGGATCTTGTCTTCCCCGTAAGTTTTATTGATAGGTTATTATCTTCATGAATTTTCTTGCATATTTCTTGACTCAATAAATTTAATAGGCTGAGAAGCAACCTCTGGAACCCTCTTGATACTGAAAATGAACCATGTGGGCTGAATTGTTTTAAATCGGTATACAGTCTTTGCTTTTGATTTGTCTGAAGAATTTTCTGAAATAGTTTACTTAAGGTTCTTGAATTATTTTAGGTACTTAAATCAGGAAGGTTTTTCAATGCTACCTCTTCTGCCCAGGTTGATGTTGAAGAGAAATGTTCAGGTGGTTCTTTATCTAGGAAGAAGTCTTTTGCTAAAAGACGAATAAAATGCAGCCAAAGTGAAAGTGCCTTGGAAAGCTCTTGAAAAAGGACTGCTAGAGAAAGGAGTGGAGATATTTGGGAGAAACAGGTCAGCATATGCTTGGGTCAAATGTATTACCTGTGCCTTCTCTGATGCTTACTTTCATGCGTTGGAACCTTAATCTTCATCTTTGATTTGTTCATGCTGTTCAAAGACTTGGAGGACAAGAGAGTAAGTTACTTTATTCCATTAACATAGATCTATTTTCTTTTCCAATTTTGTTTAATCTTGCTCGGGTAATGATTAATTAACTCCATAGTTTAGTTAATTTGTATGTTATTATTACATATATTTGCTTCTTTTTTTTTAAATAATGTTTGCTTATTTGGGATGTGTATATATATAGGAGCAACACCAAAATTGGTTCTTCAATTGATGAATATCAAAGGTTTAAGTATTGCTCATGTCAAGAGTCATTTACAGGTATATATATGAAGTTACATAATTGTTATCACAACCTGAATTTGAATCTTTTAATTTGGTTAATTTCTTTTATTTCCATCTATCTATTTCTTTTTTTTTTTTCAAATGTATAGGAGCAAGAAGGTAGAGGACACAAATCATCAAGGTACATATATATAAAATATTTAGTTTAATTTTTAATTACTCTTTGCAAGATTATCAATGAGTAATTATGGTTATATTTGTGCTTAATTGCAAACCTAATGAATTTGATTATGTGTGTGTATATATATGACAGTAGTAATGGCTAATCATCATAGGCTTCTAATAGAAATTGGAGAGAGAAATAATATTTATAATCTCAGCCAGCTTTCCATGCTTCAAAATTATAGGTATACACACATTAGCTTCACCACATTAATTAATTTAATTAATTCAAATTCCCTCAAATATTTTTTTATTATTTCTCATAATCATTGTAAATAATTACCTTACAAATGTATAACTGTTTTCTTATATAAGTAAATAGATTTATAGAGTTGGCTTTATTTGCTCTTGGAATAAGTAAACAAAAATTAAATTGTAAGAAATAATTAGACATAAAAGAGGCGCATGTCTATATAGTAAAAGACAGCAGAAGTAGGCAGTGCAACTTAAGAAAACCATAGCACATGATGCACTTTAGTTAGCTTTTGTAGAGTTGACCATGTTGATGGCTGCAACTAGTAACCAGTAACTAAATGTTTAATTAGAATATAAATTCATTACTTTGTCCATTATTGTTGGTATCATAGTCAGTTGAGCTACTTTCTGTTTCATAGTTTCATTACCAGAACCTTTTGGTTTTATCTCTATAATCTTTGAGCGTCAGAAAGTTCAAATTTATAAGTTTAATTAATCACCAATCAGATTCATTCCTTTTTTTTGTAGCAAACAAAACATATACTTTCTAATTGTATTCAATGTTTTTTGATGTCATGAGTCCTAATACTATTTGCATGATGCTTATTTTCCCCCCAAGTTTTCTAATATGCTTTAGTTTGTTTTCATGTACCCTCTCAAGTTTGTAATTGATTTGCGATGCTATCCTTTTGGTCATGTTTAAGTAATATCCAGCTCTCATTTTACATGCAGGAAGAGACTATTTACTATAATAACTGATCTTCCAACAATATTTGATGTTGTTACAGGAATGGGAAAGACATCAGCTTCTAATCATAGCAGTAATAAATCTAGGCTAAAAATGAAAGTTAGGCAACTTTTAAATTCTTATATCAATTGCTAAAAATGAAAGTTAGGCAACTTTTCAAGGTGCAACTTTAGATCATTGCTAACACTTGTATTGCTACATTGATGTAATATAGTTATAGGCTTGTAGGATTTTTTGTTGTTTAGATTTGTAACATGATTTATTACTTTTCAAGAGAAATTTGTGAATCAATATTTTGAATTTAATGAAATATCTCATTTTGTAGTAATTAATTTCAGCATTTTTATATTATCCATAATAATAATAATAATAATAATAATAATAATAATAATAATAATAATAATAATAATAATAATAATAATAATAATAATAATAATAATAATAATAATAATAATAATAATAATAATAATAATAATAATAATAATAATTGTTAGTAAAAATAATTGAAATTCTAGAAAAAAAATAATTTGTTGCTTCTAAAAAAATGAGTATAATATAACTAAAAAATTTTTTAAGATTTTAGCGGCAATAGTAATGGCAGCTAAAAGTGAATAATAGTATAATTTTAGAATTTTTTTTAGTGGCCATATAAATTGCCGGTAAAATGGATTTTAGCGGCAATAGTAATGGCAACTAAAAGTGAACAATGTTTCCATCTTAGAATTACTTTTAGTGGCTATATAAATTGCCAAGAAAATTGCCCCTAAAAGTTATATACTTTTTGCGGCCATTAAAATGGTCTTTACCGGAAAATGTTATAATTGCCACTAAAACCTTTTAGGGGCGAAGCATAAGACGACTAATGTCTAATTGCCGGTAAATGTATTAGCAGCTATTTTTATTGCCGCTAAAAGTAAAATAAATGGCCGCTAAAAGTGATTATAATTTTAGAATTTTTTTAGTGGCCATATAAATTGCCGGTAAAATGGATTTTAGCGGCAATAGTAATGGCAACTAAAAGTGAACAATGTTTCCATCTTAGAATTACTTTTAGTGGCCATATAAATTGCCAAGAAAATTGTCCCTAAAAGTTATATACTTTTTGCGGCCATTAAAATGGTCTTTACCGGCAAATGTTATAATGGCCACTAAAACCTTTTAGCGGCGAAGCATAAGATGACTAATGTCTAATTGCCAGTAAATGTATTAGCGGCTATTTTTATTGCCGCTAAAAGTAAAATAAATAGCCGCTAAAAGTGATTATTTTTGTAGTGATGCATGTCTTTTTTAATAATTTGTCTAAACGTAATTTTGAATAATGTAATCCAAACAACATTCATTTTATTATAATCCATTTTGATATAAAATTATCAAATATAAATCACGTTAACACTAACATACTTTTTATCAAAATAAAGTTTGTAAAATCAATTTTATACAAACTCTCATTTGCAAACTTAAATCCAAACACACACCTAATCATTAGTGCATAGAAATAAAAAAGTATAGCCATGATGGCTTCGTTAATACAATGAACATAAATGTGATTAACCCAGTGCTTAAAGTATTGGAATTAACTTTAAATACAAATTGAATAAACTATTATTAAAAAGGAGAAGTAAGATATATAGGAATATTAAAGCTATGCAGTTGCAAAGTATGACACATAGTAAAAATGGTAGCAGTTATTTATTACTTAAATACAACCAAAATAAGGAATTATATTAGGAACCCGAAAACAAATTAAGGTGTGGTTTCATAAAAAAAAATTAAGAAAGACACAGCTTTATTAACTAAATTAAGAGAACAAATTATCAAAGGAAATATGCAATTAAAATATTTTTAATTAAATACTATTATTTTTGGGCAAGCTGGACCTGATGATTCAAAGCTAAACTAATCATAAAAAAGATATAAATTACACAATCTTAACTCATAAAATACTGAAGATGAGCATAAATACTAAACTGGTGGATTCATAAGTTGAGATAAATAGCTGTCGTAGATTATAACAAAATAAAGCAATCTTTAGATACTAAGGTACCATGAACATCTTAACATGGTACTTGCATATCTAATCAAAACAAAAAACTTGTGCATAAACTAAATACAGCAAACCATACATAAATACAACAGACCTATCTAGGAATTAAATAGAAGACTTAATGCTTATTACTATTTTAATTTTTTAAAATCTCTGCATAAATTACTCTCTCATCCCCTGGTGATATAATGAACCTAACTTCACTACCTATACTAGGTAAGTTGTTCCTAACAAATGCACGCCAAGCCCTTGTCATTAAAACTTCATAATAAGCCTTCTCCTTAAACCATCTTAGCACCATATTGTCAGCATATCCACCCTTCTGAAGTAAATGTACATAATCAAATTGAGAAGGAAATGCATTCTTTGTAAAATTAGAAGGTAAAGCCTGATGAAAAGAATAATACATGTTAACCAAAAAACTTGTTTAGTGAGATAAAAAAAATATTGATATACAAAATGCATGCAAACTTACCAGTGATGCAGAACAGATATCGTTGACATCAAGTACAGCAACAAATTGTACAAAGAACGACTAAGATTGCTGGAGATTTGGGAGAAACTCAAAAAATGTAGGGCGGTTCAATGTAGCATGAGATATAGGATGGTTAGGGAGATAAACAACCTGATCATTAGATCATTAGAATCTTTGGGAAAAAAATTATGAAATTTGATTGGAATCAAAGACTCAATAGAATGAACTGGATCATTAGTGCATAGTGGAGTGAACTCAAAAGCTTGCTTCATAGTGCTACCAATGTTACTTAAATGATTCGGATCATGCATATAATGAGCTGGATCATTAGTGCAGAGTGGAGTGAACTCAAAAGCTTGCTTCATAGTGCTACCAATGTTACTTGAATGATTCGGATCATGCATATAATGTGTGTTCTGCTCCAATACATTATCCTTAAAGGGAGTTGCCACTTGAGAAGAACTACCATCCTTGTCAGATTTTTTTTCTCTTCTGAGCAACTATAACATTCTGCCTAAAAACTTGTTCTTCGTCATAAAAAATAAGAACTTTTTCACCTTTCGAGATACAATAACATACAAAGAAAAATTGTAACTACATTTCAGTGGTAACATTCTTAAGGCTAAGTCATCCCTCACCCTAAGAGCATAAAAGAACTTTTGGGTAATATATTCAATTTTCAAAGAACCGCCCCTTTTAATACCATATAATTCAATAATATTATGCATCCCATCAATAATATATGCAATTGATTCTCCTCTAATAATACACAACTCAATTTGATTGTCGTTCTCATCAAATAGCAATATGATATCCCCAAAGAAGTCATTGTACTTCCTATAAAAGAGAGGTGGAATACCATGCAGTGACTACAAAAGAACAAACACAATAAAGAAAGAGTAAACAACAAAGAGGATAAGTATTAATGATAGATATAACTAATATATACATAGAACTAAAATATTGAAACATGTCATTAAAGAAAATCCACCTACCGAAAAGGGATCAATATTTAGGTAGAATACTCTAGCCTACATATCTTTGATATGTGAAATATTGGTGTTAGCCATTGATAGACTATGCAATCAAGAAAGAAACTGACTAATGTAGTTAGGATGAATACTTGATGCAGAACAATAAATGAAGTAAAAAAATAGCAATGAAGATAACAATAAGTAAATTATGCATTCAAGAATAACTTAATGTAAGTTGGAGGAAGTTCATTTAAAGTGTTACATATTAAATTGTAACAAACTAAAATTGATTTGTAGACCTTAAGAAAAAGTAATCAACTGTTGGAAATTTATGAGACACAAAAGGTTTTATCTAAAAAAAAAGAACTCTGATTAAGATAAATGAATTTAAATAAATGGAGAAGACAATCAATAAATAGAAAGACCTGCTTATGTTCTATTCATACTTTCTATTATAATAATTGTATAAGAATTAAATGTTACAGAATCTGCAATGATTTATGGAATTGTTCAAAAAACCTGCTATGCAAGTTTAATTTTTTTTCAATATAATTTCATAATGGAAAGAAATCATTAGAACAAATACTGAACAGAATAAACCATTAGATAAAGTTGAGATGTGATACACTAATGAAGAATGACTATATGAAAACTAACGTAGTCATTGCATCAAACAAAATGGATTACATATTAAATTATGATATTCGAACAAAATAAAAAAAATTATTAAATCTCAATTCAAATATTGAAAAGCTTAACAATGGCAATTCAATTCGAATTAAAGAAACTACAAACATTAACAAATTTTAAATAGCATAGGACATATAATAATGCATTATAATGAAAGAACACCGAACAAACTCACTAAATTGTTAAATAGCAAGAATAAATTATTAAAAATTAAAACCTTTAAAAGAACTAAAAGGAATACTTCTGATAATATCTCATATGCAACTAGTTCAATGTTAAAGTCACTAAATTGTTAAATAGCAAGAAAAAATTATTAAAAAACATTTAAAAGAACTGAAAGGAATACTTCTGATAATATATCATATGCAATTGGTTCAATGTTAAAGAGCACGAGTAAAAAAATTTTCTCTTAAAAAATAATCTAAACATAATAAAATAAGAACATTAGGCAATGTTAATAAAGAGCAGATAATATCAATTTGGTGGAAAAAAAGCCTAAAAACTGGTGTAGTAATTTTGAATTTGATTAAACATAAAGCAACTCATATTGCACAACTGAAAACATAATGCCAACACATGAAACAGATTTAAGAACACTGACTAAAATAAAAAATTAATACAAACTTAACATAACACTAAATATCATAAACCTAAATTAGAAACAGAAAACAATAAGAAAAGTAAATTGATACAGGATTCATAACAAACTGGAGATTGAACTAATACACTTAAATTAAAGCAATTGAACTGAAAAATTCAAAAATAAACAAACTTAAATAAGCCAAAATATTGACTATTTATTCTTCAATAATCTTCTCATGCATTATAGACTCGTCTAAAGAACTAACAAAAAACTTTAACATGGTGCCATTCTTGAAACCATGTATAATGGCAAAATCCTTCCATCCCCTTATCAAATAGAGCTAAGCCTTCTTAGCTTTACCCCATCTTAAACCCATTCTGTATGAATGTCCATTCTGAAACACAACCAAGACAGAACGACGCCTTCTAGGAAAAGCTTTTTCTGCAAATCTTGAAGGGATGAGCTACATGATAAAGGAAAAAAATGTCAATAAAGTTAAATAAAAAACTAAATAATATAAAATTCTAATAAATAAAGTATAAAAAACTACCAAAGACAAAATATCAAGCTGATTGGAGAAAAGTTGCTTGTGGCAACTAATGACTTCAGGAGAAGGCTTCATGGAGATGCTATCTGACTGCTTAAAGGGGCTAGATATGTAACAATGATTAATTTTCTGCAAACAACTATTAGGGGTTTGGAATATTATGATTCATGTTAACAAATGAACTGAAACTAAAACCTAAAGGATCACCATATTGTAGTGGGAATAGAGAATTTATTGGATGCTGAACACAAGAATATTTCATCTGAGGGTAACCATGAATTATTGGATCCTGAGAATATGATTGCTGCTGTGGATGAAGATAATTGTTCATTATATCATTCAAAGACATAAGATTTGTATCAATCCCACTATGATTAGTACAATGAGATGGGAAAGAGCTCAAAATATTAGGCTGTGACATGACACAACCATTAGAGAATTTCTCAATAGGTAAGACATCAGAGTTAAAGCTAGAATCAGATGAGATATCAATCACAACATTAGGATTTGGTTGTAATGTTAAAACCTCAAGAGAATGATCAATGCTTATGGTATTGAAAAGAGGATAGAACATAGGATCAAGAAAACACTTCTGGAATGGAAAAGGAAGTGGCTTCCTAACCATGTTAACATCTTTAACCTTGGTGATTATGAATATATTCTCACCTACATAGATCATCTTAAGCCAGCCACCATTATCCAAACCATACAACTTTACCAAATTATCAAAGCCAAAGAGAATATATCCAGTAGACTCACATAATTCTAATATCAACTCAACCAAATTCTCATTTAGGTCAATGAAAAAACCCTCCCAAAAAATTGGTGCTTATATCTCTTGTAGAATATAGATGGAAACTCAGGTTGAACCTACATGACACACAATAATTGAATAAAGGATATCCAGTGAGTATTTCAATAACCACTAAAATAAATAAAATCTATAAGAACTACATCAACATAACATCAAGTATAACTAAAAAAAAAACAACCTCCTTCGGATCAACTACAAAGTAAAAAAGTCCTATCGTCTTCAAAATCAGCGGGAAGAAATCTACTCTTATCAGTCTCTACGAAATATAGAAAAGACATAAACATCAATTAGGAGGGAGTTCATTGAAAGAAAATAGAAAAGAAAAAGCATCCATATGTTTAAAGTAAAATAACTTTACTTGGCTTGGAAATGATTTGTGCTACTGAGACAAATATTTATAAATCATCGTAATAAGAAAACTACAAAAACTTGAGCAAAAAGCCTCCTAGAAGCAACAATTAAAATTAATTACATAAAAGCAATTTGATCATGAAAACACTCATGTATTTGATTGACTGTGATATTCTTGAATGATTTTTCAGGTAAAGAAAAATATAAACAAAACTCTAATTAGACAAAGATGGTGGCTAGTAATGCAAAGTAGCTAAGAATAGGAAAGGGAAGAAAAACATGAGTATAGCTCATATTTTAATCATCCATGCAATTTTGTCAAATGTCTCTTTTTCATAATGAACATATGTTACATTATGAAGACCTTTGCACCATTAACAGGCTAAAGAAAGCTATATATTAAAATATATAATATTTAATGAAGCTAACTACTTTGAAAAATAAAAGTGATGATAGATAACAGCAGAAAATATCGCAGTAAAAAAGAAGATATATTGTGATGAGACATAGGTTGTTTGGACATGTAAAACTAAACATTCAAACATCTAATAAATGTTTACTAACTAAAATTATCAACTACACAAAGAACATACATCTATAATAAATATATATAAGGTTATGGTAGGGTAATCTTCATAAATAAAAAATTTTGAATATGACTGGTTTATAAAAATTATCTTCTAATATTTGATGGATGGAACGGTCAATAGTTAGTTTAAAGAATTTATATAAATTATAGTTTATCTAATCAAATAAGAAAGAATCATATACAAAAAGTATAATAAAGCATTACATAGTAGTGAATCAAAAGTAACAGCAAAGTAAAGTGAAAAAATAAAACTTTACTAAACACATGTTGATTGTTGAATTTAACGCCAAAAGGGGCAACGAAAATAGGAAAAAATTTCTACATACATATTGATTAGAAAATCCATGGCAAATAAAAGCACATTTATTGAAGCACTTACATATGCCATTTCGTTTGGAATAATAAAAATTATAACAAAAATAAAATAATTGAATTAAAATAGAATATCTGATATAAGATTAAATTATAAAAGAAAAACAGCAACATGAACCATTAATTGAAATTAGATAAAAAATAAGAAAGAGAAGATACAAATAAAAGACACCTGCAATAACACCTTAGAAATTACAAATACTTGCTGACATAGCATGGTGACATAGTCACACACATGCTTTATTGAATTTAAAAATTAAAACATAACATCATTTCAAGGAAATAAACTATAAAGCAGGTGACTCAAACATAAGAGGTAATCTCTAATCTAGTCAACATGTTCCTTGTCAACAGTGATAACAGACTCATTGATGATCTTCTTGCATGAAGAGTTATCGAGCTATGGGAATACATCAGCAAGGTTTTTTGCACACTCTACAGAATTTATAGGTCGTTTAGGAGTAACATAGTCCTGGTTAGAGTCAAGGTTGATTATCTCTCATGATTGGGAGTTATAATCCTGGAGAATTTTTATGAAATCAGAATCATAAAAAATTATATAAAAATTGAGATTAAAATGACTTAGAAATAAAACAACACATACTATAGGAGTTTCATTGGAATCAGTTTGTATACTCTGTATTTCAGAGTTCTCCATAGCAATGTTCTCCTAGTATAAGAGAAAATAATTAACCACAAAATAGGTAATAAAAAAATAATACACTATTAAAGAAAAGAAACCATACATCATAAATGTTGTATTTAAATGCAACTAATGATATCAATTGCAAATCTTCACAAAGTTTAAGAACGATTATCTTGCATGGTTGGAAAGCATTTATGTCATCAAGCTTGACAGAAATTTTGAACAAAAATTTCTTTCCTATAAAGGAATTAAGCTCATCTGGAAGATTATCCTTAGAAGAGCCCTATATTACTGGAAACAATAATAAATTACTGTCAATCACAATACTAACATGGATAAAAAGGGAACATATTGAACAATAACAACTACACAGAATCGATGAACTTACTTAGACAACTGAGCAGCACGGAGATCTGAAGCAGAAATGCGAAGATATCGAGAAGCCTCCTTATCATATATGACAAATGATGCATTATCAGTGTCATCAGAAACCCTGAGTTGGATGCAAAATCTGAATGAGAAAAACGTATCGGTTAATATAGAATTGCTGGTTGCAAATAAATAAAGTAATTAGCAAAAAAAATCCAAAAATGCAGGTTTGACCAACCTAGGGACATGAGTATTAGGAAATAAATCACAGAACATGCAATAAAATGAACTCTCTTCCTCTTTTAATGCACGATAGGACAACTTGCAACCTTTGTACCACTATCCATTTCTGTTCTTGATAGAAATCACAGTGCCAATAGTACAGTAGAATCTGCTCTAGAAAATTATAAATTTAATACGGTTTATAAATAATGCATACACAAATAAAATAAGTACATTATCAAATAATAATATGATACCTCAGTTAACTCCTTAATCACACAAATAGGCTTGTATGGAGTTCTATTAAGCATATCATCCTCAAGAGAGTATGACGTGTGAGAAGGAATTTGAGTTAAGACATTTTTGGACTGATCATTGCCAATAATAAAACTGGGAAAAAAACCTAATTCAGAATACCATAAAAACATTTAAACATAACATCTTATACATTGTCACCACTAAACCTTTAAAGAGTAATATTAACCTTTGCCTAAAATTCTTAACCTCCTTAAAATCAGGATTGATATATAGAATTGAATTATAGTTAGTGTTTGATACACCCATAGCACCTGCAAAACAAATCTAGGAATTTAAGGGTATGAAGATTATGAAAATCAACCTTGTATCAAATATAAACTTCATGTGCATACATTATTTACCAATATAATCAAAGAAAGCTACATACCCTAAAAAAAATTGAACTTAGCAAACTGAATAATAAGAATGTATTCAGTAGTAGGATTATCCTGCATTGTGGCAAACTCCTCCCAAAGAGTACACGTAATGGTACCTTTATCCCTAAAAATTATGAAGAAATAGAAGAAAAAATTAATCTATGATTAACAATTAAAAAGATGGACAACAACACCTATAAAGAATATATGGAAAAAAACATACTGCATGTCATCGAGCTCTACAACCATATAAATTGGTTTTTTTCCATTTTTCGAGAATTCGACTATGTCCCCTTTTACAGTAAGAAGCCCCTGGTGCACGAATTGTGAATCACACTTTTCACAACGCGTACCACTAACCAGCAAGTGCACTGGGTCGTCCAAGTAATACCTTACGTGAGTAAGGGTCGAATCCCACGGAGATTGTTGGTTTGAAGCAATCTATGGTTATCTTGTAAATCTTAGTCAGGAAGTCAATTATGTTTATTAGTTGAATTGTGAATAACCAAGAGAGCATAAATTAAAGGTTACTTGTTGTGCAGTAATGGAGAATATGTTGGAGTTTTGGAGATGCTTTGTCTTCTGAATCTCTGCTTTCCTCTGTCTTCTGATTTACGCACGCACGTCCTCCTATGGCAAGCTGTGTGTTGGTGGATCACCGTTGTCAATGGCTACCTTCTATCCTTCCAGTGAAAACTACGCTCACGCGCTCTGTCACAGCACGGCTAATCACCGGTTGGTTCTCGATCCGGTTGGAATAGGATTTACTATCCTTTTGCGTCTGTCACTAACGCCCAGCCTTCAGAAGTTTGAAGCTCGTCACAGTCATTCAATCCTTGAATCCTACTCGGAATACCACAGACAAGGTTTAGACTTTCCGGATTCTCATGAATGCCGCCATCAGTTCTAGCTTATACCACGGAGATTTTGATTAAGGAATCTAAGAGATACTCATTCAATCGGATATAGAACGGAGGTGGTTGTCAGGCACACGTTCATGGTTTGAGGAAGGTGATGAATGTCACAGATCATCACCTTCATCACAGTTAAGCGCGAACGAACATCTTAGATAGGAACAAGCGTGTTTGAATGGAAAACAGAAATACTTGCATTAATTCAACGAGACACAGCAGAGCTCCTCACCCCCAACAATAGGGTTTAGAGACTCATGCCATCAGAGAATACAAAGTTTAGATCTAAAATGTCATGAGATACAAAATAAGTCTCAAAAAGTTGTTTAAATACTAAACCAGTAGCCTAGGGTTACAAAATATGAGTAAACTATGATGGATGATGCAGAAAATATCCGCTCATCAGCCCCATAACATTTATAGGTAAAGTTGAGACACAAAATGGGTTCATAATTATTATAAGATAATAATATATAACAAAAACGTCTATCATAAAATTCTTTGTAAAAATGTCCAACAAAAACAATTACCTATGAGATGGGACTATGGATTCTGCTGAGATAATATTAATTTATTTGAGACAAAGTGAAAGATATTAGTAGGAAAATTAATATCATCAACATGGCAAAAATGAGTTTCCTCTTAAAATAAATACGAAGAGCATGGGAAGTGGGCTTGTATTTTTTATCATTATCAGCAAGGGAGAAGTTTGTCAATGAGTAAAGCCTCCCCTCAGTTTTGTCGTTCTCGAAAAATCTCCTATAAGGGCTCCTAATAGAACATTGAATTCTATGGCCCTAAAAAAACATAACAAAAGTCATTACATCACTGAACTCAATACTGTAACTACCATTAGAAATACTACTTAAAAATATAAACAGAAAAAACACATACCATTTGGTCCATCACAATCATACCTAACATTGGTCTTCTATATTTGTCTTCAGCAGCAGAGATTGACCATTTCTTAATGACTCTAACCTTGAGGCACTAATTCTGTTGGTCAGATGAGGCATCAAGGTCCTTAAGCATAGTAAAAGAGGTTGCCATGGGAGTTGAGGAGTAGAAAATGTAAAAAAACATATTTGAATAGATGGATTAAGCAACAAAAGATAAGCAGAAGAGTATGAGATGAAAAATTTGTAGAACGAAGTAGATATATTTATAGGAACGGACAGTAGACTTGGACAACACTAAAAAGACAAATTTTACAAAATTACAAATAGATACATCCAAAAGAAAATTGGTCTAAATAGATACAACACTCTATAATACAAAAAAAATGTGGAAATTGGTCCTCTAAAAACATGACCATATATGATATAAATGGACATGATAGCAAACTGTGAGTAACAATGTGAAACCTATAGTATAGCCCATAATTATATACTTGTAAAAAGAGTTAAAACAGGAACTAATAACATCTGCATTATTTCACTACTAGAAAACTAGTTATTACAGACGGATGTTTCCGACAGATTTTATCCCTTGGAAATACAGATAGAATTTGCGAGGGATTTTTTGTCGGAAACAAAAAAATGAATTAGCATAAATTACAGATGGAAAAGAGAATCCATCAATAATTCCGTCGGAAATATTAAAATAAAGATTTGGCCAAATGAGCTTTTCCTCATTTCACATGTCTCTTCGCCGCACCTCCACACCCATCCCCTCCAAATGCTCTATCGGCAGTGCATCTCAGCATTGCACTACCGTCTTACCTTGCGCCGCCGTCGCACCGAACCTCCATTGCACTGAACTTCCATTGCCATGAAACTCCGTCACACCCCTTCCCGGCTCTTCTCTGTGTGTTGCTCCCGTTGTTCCCTTTCGAACCCTAATATGCATTTCTCCGCCACCGTCTTCGTCGCCTTCGTCCTCATCCTCTTCACCTTCTCCTGCGTTCACTCTTTCTACCTTCCCGGTGTCATCCCTCGAGTTTTTCAAAACTGTACGTCTTCCATTTTTCTATCTCTTTCTGAGATTCGCGTTCTCCTTTCTCCTATTCGAATTTATGCGCTACTTGTTTCATTAATTTCTTGATCAAAGCTATTCTTGCAGAAATCAAAAGTGCATTTCTCGCTCGTGTGTTGCTTAGTTGATGTATTTTTCTCTTCGATCTTGCCTCAGCCGTGCAGGTAACCCTAATCAGAAGGAGGTGCTTGATGAGAATGAGTGGTGGGACAAGATAGAGAAGATGAAGAGAGAAGGGGAGCAGGAAATGGTCATCAAGTGTTACTTTAGTATTGCAGACCAGTAAACCGTAGCTGATATGTCTTATCAGCATGGGCTGTACTTGTAAGTTCATTTCATACTCAATTCGGTTCATCATTTCATACTCAATTCGGTTCATCATTTAACATCAATTATAGATTTTCACTTGTTACTAAATGTTGGTTATTTGAAGTAAGGGACAAACAACTAAGTTCTGTAAAATAATTTTCTCAATTATTGACAAGAATTGACTTTATAAGAACAGGTTTATTTTGCAATGAAAAAATCTAAAAAAAATTCTATTTTACCTTACTGACAAATTTACAGGTGGATTTTCTGTCTGTATTCAGAGTTTGGAATGGTTTTCCAAGGCTCCAATTACCGACGGAAAATCTGTCGGAAAATATGTTGCTAATTATCGACAAAAAATCCGTCGAAAAATCTATCTCTAATTACCGAGAAAAAATCCGTCAGAAAATCTGTCTCTAATTACCGGCGAAAAATTCGTCAAAAAATATGTCTTTAATTACCGACAAAAAATCCGTCGAAAAATCTGTCTCTAATTACCGATAGAAAATCCGTCGAAAAGTTTGACATTCCAGGAAAATGGAGCGGAGAATTTACCGAGGGAAAATCTGTCGGTAACTGGTAAAAATCTGTCGGTAAATTACCAATGAAAAAATCTGTCGGTAAATAATTTCCGACGAGGCTTTTACAGAGGGACGAAATTTGTCGGTAATTTCGTCGGTAATAAAGACCAAATCTATCTGTAAATCTGTCTATATTAAGAAATTTTCTAGTTGTGTTTTCTGAGTATACTACCTCGAAAAAAAGGCTACTATGCGCATGCCATGAACCAATAAAAATAAAGTATGGAAGAAAATTTATAACGTATGTAGGAAGACATGTAAAAAAATGTATTTTACTATAACTGTGCAAACACAGGTTAATGCATATATAATGAAATTGAATGCGAAATCATAGATGGCTACAAAAATATTAGTCTCAAAAGGTATATAAGAATAAATCTAAAAAACACTTATAGAGCTATGAATAAGAAAATAAAACTGCAGAAAGATGTGACATGTGCCAAAAAATGGGTAAGATCAAAGGAAAAAGCAAAATAGAGTTTAATTTACATAGAGTAAAAACTAATACCACTCCTGTAATCAAGATAATGTGCATAAATGAAAAAAAAAGGCAAAAGTAGAATATCTATCAAACAGCATAATAAGCATGTAAGTGGATAAAGCATATCATCATTAACTTTGTGGTGTAAATATAATAAGAGTAAAAGTTATTAAAAGATTAAAGCATTGACAGATTTAATTACTCTAAAGTGCTTGCATAAGAAAAAATAATAGCAACTATTAAGGATTGATATATAATCAAATTAAGGCTATACAAATGATAGATAAGCATGTATAATCTTAAAATCATTTTCTTTTGAAATCTAATCCAAAAATTGAAATCAAATCAATTTAACTGCTATGCAGATAAATAAAATTAAGTTGTCAACTATATTGAAAACAATATTACAAAATTGGTACAACCTTGTTACACATGGTATGTATATATAACTAAACAATGTAGATATGAAACCGTGTGAGCCATATATGAGATAGTAAATCATCCTAGAACTGGTGGTGATGATTGGTTGAAATCTAATATTAAAATAGTATATAATATCATTCTACTCATATATATGCAGTTATATTAAACAAAACATTGATGGAAATAAGAAAGGTATTGCCTGCAGCACTATGCTTAAGAAACACATTTCATGAGTGGGTCGCTCACTGATATAAGAATAAAACAAAAGGTTAAAGATTATGACTAACAATATAATAATTAATATTACTCATGAAATTAAATGCTGCATCTTCATAGATAAAATGATATATACAGAAAGTTATAGCAAAATCAATTAGGATGAGTATATAAACCAAAATAGTAGAATATGCTAGCATTAATATAAATTTATATTCAAAATAACTATTAGATGAACAATTAACATGACCAAAATATATACATAGAATTAATAAAGACTTTCTAAAATAACATGGACTGAAATTAAATGCGAATATAATAACATAATATTAAACTGAACAATAACATTGCATAACTATAAAAAAATTACTAACAGTAAACCCAACCCACTAAATGAACATCTATTGTACTTCAAAGACTTAATATATTAATTGACATGGTTGTCTCATCTATTGAGGAAACACTAAAACGTAAACACGCTGCCTTCTACCAGCTTATGGTTCTTAGAAAATGTGCGCCATCCTTTTGTGAGGAACACCTTGTTGGGCCTAATATCACGGCATTGAAGTTTCATCCTTATTGAGTGTTTAGAGGGTTTAACAACATTAACAAAATCAAACTTCCTGGGAAATGCTCTTTTAGCAAACCTAGTAGGAAGCAACTGGACAATGAACAAAGAAGATTTAAAATTAGTGATCAACTATAAAACCAGCCAAAAGCAGTTTATTAATGAATGCAAAGTATTTAAATGAAGTAAAGAAACTAACCATTGCATAATGGTGGGCTTGATAAGGAGATATGACCTTAACTATTGAATAAACAACAGATAAACTTTGTAAGGGAGGAGGTGGGACTTGTGAGGGAGGAGGTGGGACTGGGGGGATTGATTAGTTGGATTCATATTATGCATAGGCAGGCATTGATTGAATGAGTTAGATATCTCATTCCCAAGAGACATGGTAGAATCCTCCATAGAAAGATGTATGGTTCTCAATACACTATGACACCTAGTCCTAAATAAATCATGAGAAGAGTTAGGTTGCCTATCATTACAAAAAAAAGGAAACATGATTAGAATCTTCATGGGAATGTGTTTGATTGAAAATGTAATCAGCTCTATCGCACAAGTTGTCATTAAAAGATGAATGAACTTGGGATGGGTTAACAACTTATGACGTGTTAAGAACTTGTTGATAAAGTTTTAATGGAACATGCCTATGATTATCAATGGGAACATCAAAGCTGGTGCTATCACCAAAAATGGATACTTGATTAGAGGATGGAATGTGAGTTTTGTAAGATGTGTCTCTAACCTGAACAGAGTTAACATAAGAAAAATCATCAGTTATATCAATGACATGATCAGATGCTACAGTCGGTTTAACATCTAAAGAAACCTTGAATGAAGGATATGAAAAATCCTTAACCTTCATGTTGTGATCAAAGGCCTCATATATTATGAATTGGTTAGGGCCTACATATGAAATCTTAAGCCAACCGCCAAGTTTAAGCCCATAAAAGGAAGAAAAATTACGATAACCATTAACAATAATTCCAGTGTGGAGGCCTTTTTCAATTAAAACTTCCAACTCGTTCCCAACACAATTAGTGAAAGATAATAAGGATGATAACTCATCTTGAAATCTCCTGTAGAAAGTGACTGAAAGCTCACCCATGTCCTGTTAGCATAAATTAGCAATGAAGCGTGGTCATAGTCATATAAGAGGTGGAACAAAAAGAGATCTACATTGAATAAGACATAAACAAATTAATAAATTAGATAATAGTTTATCATCACACATTTTTACCATCTCAGATGATACCTCCAGGAAAAATGACCTCCTTTGAGTTATCTTAGAAGTAAGAGCCATCTAATGAGGAGAAGAACTATTATGTGAAAAAGAATGCAACCTTTTGGAATAGAAATATAGTGAGGAATGTAGAAAACGATATAGCATTGCACAATTTATAGAAAATGGGACAAGGAAACAATCAGGAAAAACATATAAAAAAAATAAAAAAGTTAAATAAATAAAACCGGCCAAACATAATCTCAAGATTTAAATTCAAATTAAAAATATCAAGGAAATCAAACTGAAGCTAGGAAGTTGATGAAATCAATAAGCATGCATGAATATCTGATGAAAACAGAGGCACTGATTGGTTATCACTGAAACAAT
Source organism: Arachis ipaensis (assembly GCF_000816755.2). Classification (NCBI taxonomy): domain Eukaryota; kingdom Viridiplantae; phylum Streptophyta; class Magnoliopsida; order Fabales; family Fabaceae; genus Arachis; species Arachis ipaensis. Next base: position 130,389,106 of record NC_029793.2, on the reverse strand, counting down.
GATTGCTTTTCTGATTGCTGACAGAAAATGGCCAGATATATATAGCAGATGGGTTTTGTGTGTAACTAAAAAGATACAATTATAGGTGGCAAAAAGAAAGTGAAGTACTGATACAAGGAAATATAGTTCCCCTGGCATGTATGAATGTATGCATGATGGAATGAACATGAAATACAACATGATGAATACTGATTGAAATGAATTATGATGAAGCTAGATGGATGTGCATGTCGTAAATAGTTGCACCCCATCTGAGGATCTTGATAGCGTGGAATTCCACTAACTTGAAAATCCTTTATTAGAAGAATAGTATTAAATAAATCAAAATATGGTTTAATTAAGATTGTAGCTAAATATAGATCTTACATAGCTAGTAAAATGGTAAAATACCTCGATAAATTGATAATGGTTAACATTTTTTTCACCTTCATTACGATGTTTAAACCACCAAAACCCAATAAACAAGATGAATAAAACGGGTCATTTTTGTTCGAGTGTAATACATTCACAAATTCTGTTACTAATTAAATTTTTTTTTGTTGAATTAGAACCTGACTTGAAGACTGCATATAAGATTGTAACTCAAGAAATTTGGATGGAATAAACTACCACATTCCACAATAAAAATATTTGACAAATGAAATAGTAAAATTATATTTTTACGAAATTTCAAACCATTGTTTTTTCTTAATTAAAACTATAATACGAAATAAAAACCAAGTCAAAAGTCAAAGCAATTTTTCTACTTGTTTATGTTTTATATACGCATATTTTTTTGGTTAAAATGTGCATAAATATTTGTGTATCAATTTCAGCGAGACAAATTAAATGATGATGTGAAATTCCACCACCAAAAAAAATAAAAGAAGAAAAACATGATGTTTACAAACATAATAGAGTGTTAACTGAGTGGTGGTTCTACCGTGCATGTTCAAAAACATGATACATCACTGCCAATGTGCCGTACTAAAATTTTCTTTAACTTACTTTTGTTTAAGCTACATTGAAGAAATCCAAACTCAAAATTTTCAAGGTAACGAGAGTTTTAATATCGTTTTATTGGGTTGAGTTCTGTTCTTTAGAGAAAACCAAATATTAGTATCTAAATCCATGCTTATTCTTAGTTGTTGCAAATGGAGGGTTCAAAATTAATTAGGGTTGAGTGAGAGAGGTTTTGAAGGAAAAAGTTGAACAATTATTTGAGAGAGGAGAAGAGAAAATATTTTCTACCATTATATAATAGTCATTGTAAATTTTTTTATCCATTAGATTGAGCTAAAATTTGAACATGTTCCACAACTAAAATCTTTTGCATTAGCGACAGATTTTTGTGCCGAATTTTTATAGGTTAGTAATGGATATTGATATTATTGAAAACAGATAATATCCGACAGTAATAATAGCATCGCTAACAATTAATGACAATGTTTTTTATTCGTCGCTAGTTAGTGACTGAATAGCTATAAATTTTTTACAAGATTCATCTTTAACCCGAATCTAAAATCCAACTTTTCTAAGATGATAGTGATTGATTTAATTTGTCGATAATTGCATTGAATTTTATTTCTAGCTTTTGCATGTGACAGTAATAGTTAAATTGTTTTTAATTAATTTTTCCTCTTTTACTGACTAAAAACAAAATCCAAATACTAAACCTAATTATACTATAGTTTCAACATGATTTACAGTTTGACATTGTCGTAACTTTAATTTATCAAAAATATTTATAACATGCAACATTTTTAAATTCACATCAAATCTAACATAATCACAACAAACTACACTAAGTTAGTCTCAAAATCCCAAAAAAAAAAACTTAAGAAAGAATGCATAAAGTATGAAGTCCAGTTAACTAATGAAACTAACAAAAAAAAGGTCACCATCATGGCCATAAGATCGGGAGATATGTAATTTTTTAGTAGTGTCACCCTCCTTTTCCTCGTCACAATTATTGTCGTCGTTCGTTACAGTCTTTAGATGAGTCAATAAAGTTTGTGAATGAATCATTCTATTAACACACATGATTGTAAAATTTACAAGTGATTTGGGTGAGTTTTGTAGAAAATAGATTAAGTGAAAAAAGAATAAGATGAGAGATTAGAGATAAGTAAACTTGTGAAAAAACACTTCTATTAATGGCAAATAAGCAACACAAGAACTAATGATGAGAAATAGAGGTAGAGAACAAGTTTTGAGACCTCCACTAATGTAATAAAAGGATGAATGATCTCTTTTAGAGTGGACAAGGGTTAATTAATCTTGTTGTCGGATGTTCTGGTAGAACATCTGAATACTAATTTTATGTACGAAGTTGATGAACAAAATGAAGAACAATGAGAAGAATTTAAGGAGAGAAAAAGATGGATATGAGCTTCCAAGTTTCAGCAAAAAGTCCTTCTAAAGAGGTAACTTGAGGTCCTTTTATAGTGTAAAGTCTTAAGGAGGGAGTTTATTGTCCAATGGTTACAATATGATATTTAGCTTACTCCTTTTATTCCAAGGTTTATTACTAAATAGGATAATTGGTAGAAAATATAGGTGTTTCTATCATTTCAAGTATTTTTAACAAAAAATAGAGGAAGTTGATTCCCACAAATTAAGCTAAAGTTCTGCTGTGGGTGTCTATAGAAAGGAGGTGTCTGGGTAAAAAAGGTGCTCATGATATGTAACACTAGTGAAAGGACATCTAGTTTATTTTCTTTTTAATTAAATGGTACTCTTTATATTTCAAATCCAACCAATCCACTTCTACCAATTTAGATCCTACTAAAAAAAATTAACTCTTCAAGGTGTTCTTTTTTATTTCATTCTATTATCCAACGGCTCATTTTTTTTGGATATTGGGTAATTATTGGTGTAATTCCTTGTTATTGGATGTTGTGGTATTTTGCAAGGTTCTAGGGGCTAACAATTCGCATGAGCGGATTACTTTAAGGAGATTTTTTTTTAAATACAAAAACACAATACAATGAAAGCGTATTGCCACGTGTCGACCATGCAAGCATTCCATGGGGCGGATTGTCAGAAACAATACAAGGGGCCGAATTCTTATTCCATCAGAACGGCGCTCCCAGCCTCCTGTTAAACACCGTTTATAGATATTTTCAAGTAAACTCCATCTTCTCACCAATAATGAAATAAAAAATTCTTATCCAACACCTCTATAAGGAACTTAATTTTTTTTACCATTTTTTGGATCATCTTAAAATTATTTTTATACAAAAAATTCATATTTTTGGTGCACAATCAACAAGTTAATAATTTTACTTTCTATCTGCTAATCAACTAGCACAAAAGTTTTAAAGTAGTATCAACCTCATCTCTAAGCAATATACACCTATATTAAATTTGTACTTTTTCGATAATCACCTTAAAAAATAAGTGAAAATTAGCCACTTTCTTTGCAAAATAGAATATCTCAATACTTGTAATAATATTTCTTTCTTAACAACTAAAACTATAGCAACCAAAATGAGACTTGAGTTAGTAGTTTGATATGAAGGTTTTCAAATTATACTAAATAAGTGATATACAACACTTAATTTGCAGTAAATCTAGTTGAATTCAATTGTTCATGATACTTGGATATTCTTTTTTATAGTAGTTTGGCTCGTTGTTGACAGTTATGTCGTTAGAAATATTGTTGGCGCAACAACTCTATTTTCTAGTATTTTAATGTTTTTTGTTTATGTTTATAAGTTTTGATGTTTGGTCCATTGGTTTGTTATACGTTAATAATTTTTTTAATTTGTGATTTTATTGAACTTTATTTTGAAAGTAATTTACTCAAATAAAATAATTAGAGTTTATATTTACGTAAATATAACAATTCTAAACTAATTACATGTGTGTCCTATTTCGATTTTATATAAACCGTGAAACCCCTTCTTCAACGATTTGCACATTTATACATAAACCGTGAAACCTCTATCACAGTTTATGAAGAGACACATTTACACGTAAACCATAGAATCCTGTCACGGTTTATGAAGAGGCATCAGTTACACATAAACTGTAGAACTCCTCTCATGGTATACAAAGAGCTAAGTCTGTATATAAATGCGGGACCAAGTGACGGATTGTATCCTTAAGTGTGTCTTAATTATTTATAAATGAAATAATTCACAGATAAAAGTTTAGGATTTTTTTTCTAAAATAAATAAATACAAAACATTATTTTTCAATAATAATTAATCCAACATTATATACGAAGGATCCATTATTTTTGGGTTATGTGCATAATTTTTAACTAGGTCGTCGTTCAGCAAAGCCACCTGCAGGTTCAACACACATGTTGCCGTTTAGATGGCAGAACGGTTCCTGCAAAAAAAATTCTATTTCGGCCAACTTTAATCCACTCCCACACAAAAGAACCACCATTGTGATGGCAAAGAAGGTTTTGAAAAGAATAAGAAAAAAATGGGAAAGAATAGAGTATCTACAAAGAATTTGTACTAAAAAATATTGAGTTCTTTATTAAACATTCTTTTTGAAAGAATTTGGATTAGTCTAGTTTATTCAATTTTTAAAAATATTATGTGCACAAATAAAAAGATTAATATTTTTACTCGTTAACAAATATACTACAAAAATTTGTACTCATCAAATTAGTTATATATATAAAATATTTATTAAAAATTAAATAATACATATATTTATATACAATTACATAGTAATTAATTTATTTGTGCACATAATATTTTTAAAAATTGAATAAATCAGACTAATCCAAATTCTAAAAAAATGTCTAATAGAGAACTCAATATTTTTTAGTACAAATTATTTCTAAGTTCTCTATTCTTTCCTAATTTTTTCTTATTCTCTCCGAAACTTTCTTTGCCATCACAACGATGGTTCTTTATGTGGGAGTGAATTAAAGTTGGCCGAGGTAGAATTTTATTTGCAAGAATTATTCTGCAGGTCACTTTTAGCACGCGACTTGTGTGTAGCACCTACAGGTCGCCTTGCTAAACGACCACCTAGTAAAAAATTACGCAGGTACCCAAAAGATGGATCGTCGCATATAATTCTAGACTTTTATATGTGAATTATTTAATTTATAAATAATTAATACACACTCAAGAATCCGTTGCTTAGTCTCGCATTTGATGTAAAGACTTAACTTTTCATAAACCTAGTAGAGGTTTCATGGTTTATGTGTAACTAATGCTTCTTTATAAACCATAATAGGAGTTTTACAGTTTATGTGTAAATGTGCCTTTTCATAAACTGTGATTGGAATTCTACCACCATTAAAGGGGTTCCCTAGTTTATATAAAATCAAAATAAGATACATATGTAATCAGTTTGAAATGGTTGCATTTACATAAATATAAACTCCAATTGTTTTATTTAAGTAATTTGTCCTTATTTTTTATCATAATAAAATTGTTTTTCTATTCTTTGTGATTGGTTTATTCTCTTATAGAATAAATTTTTCACTTAAAAATCTTAATATATTCTCGTCTCTTGGTTTCTGGATTTTGTGAAATTTTTCTGCTACATTATTTTAATTCCATTGATGCCACTTTTATTTGGGTATGTATGTGTATTGTTTTGTTGTTCTTATTTTTGCAAAAAGGAAAAATTATGTATTTTATTTATCACATTTAAATTAATGTCATTGTCATAAAAGATTATCATTTTTAGATCTCGATATACGTTGATAAAATATAGAGTGATTGATTAAGGAGAAAGGATAGGAGAATAACGTTTTTTCTGAACAACGTAAATAATAAATTTAAAAAAAGTTAATTTTAATTTTAAAAATAAAATTTTAAATTAATTAGATTTAATCATAATTTTAAAATTTTTATTTTGAATCATTTTTTTTCAAACGATGACACCTTCCCTCTCTTGCAATCCTATGCTACCGCCGCCGCTGCTGTATCACGATTTCAGTGCTCTCCGCAGTTGCTATCTCATTACTTGTTTCTTATTAATTAAGTTGGGTGTTCATTTTACTATATATGCGGATAGTTCTTTTCATTCTAAAGTTGATGTTTATTTGGATATACGATTGGTATTTTACTTGATTCGTTTGATTCTGCATGTATATATTCTGCAAGATAATCATTTTACTATGTATGTGGATGGTTCTTTTCATTAAAATGTGAATGTTTATTTGGGTCATACCATTTGAGTGAATGAAACCAAGTGGCACGTGATAGAAGTGGCAAAGACATGACGCAGCGGTGAAACTAGGTTGCTGGCTCTGCGATGGTGCGACGCCATAGAAGGGAGAAGAAGGCACGTAGCGACAGCATCGCTTGCAGGGAGAACATAGGTAGCGCGACGCATGGGAGAAGGTGCAACAGTGCGTCGGTTGCAAGGAGCACAGGAGTGGCGCGACGCATGAGAGAAAAAGCCGCAGCAGTTGCTTCTTCAGACAGTGACAGCGGTGGTGAGGTGCGTTGGTGACAGCACGACAGGAAAGGGGTAACGAAGTTAGGATTGTGGTGGATAAATGTGGTAGAATATTTTTTGTTTTAGTGGGCCTGGTGTGCATCCTATTTTTCACGTTGTTCGCATCCCACATTGTCTACCTAACAGAACTATTGATTAAGTACATGAATCAATAGTTTGTTTAGTATATAAAATTTGTTGGCTAATTCGGTAGTTCTTAACTCATTTTTGTATTTGATCAAGTTATATATTTTAGAAGATGGGTAAACCTCAAAAAAATGTATTCCAAATATTTTGTCGTTGATAAAAATATTTTTAAATTTTGTTATTGACAAAAATGCCTTTAAATTATTTAAAAATATGACAAAAATATATACTCGTGTACTGAGATAATATTCTATATCAATAGAAAAAAGTGATATCAAAAATAGAGTTTTTTTTTTTTGCGACTAAGAATATTGGCAAGTGAGTTACGCTACACTTTTTTGTTAATAGAGTAGGATTTCTATTGTGGTTGAGTATTTTTTTTAATATGTTTTTTAAATTATTTGATAATATTTTTGTCAATAATAAAATTTAGTAATATTTTTGTCAATAATAAAATAATTTTAAGTATATCTTTTGTGATTTATCCTTTTGGAAGATTCAAAATTCTGGGTTGTGGCTTGGACGGCCAAAGTTTTACTGTCTGAAATGACACTGGATTAATTTATGTAATAATTAAATAGTGCATTAGACATAATAAACAAAAATTAAACAAGAAAGCTCTCAATTATTATTTTGGGAGTGACAATAGTCTTTTCCATTTATAAATAACACAAAGAAGGTTTTATTTTTAAAAGGATTTATATCAAACACATCAATACATTTTATTCAACAAAAACAAGAAAAGGTTTAATATCAATATTCACCTTTCATGTAATAAGATTTTTCAATAAACTTTAGCAAAATGTTTCAAGCTAAAAAAATATAGATATGAATTTAATTTTGGTATAACACTGTAAAATAAGGTTTGTGAGTGAAATGTAAGAATATAGAATTTGAACTTCTTAACACTTGTGAGAAGTTTTTATTTTTTATTTTTTTGTCTTATTATAATCTTTGAAAAGCATTTTGTATTATTTTATGTCCTTTTCCTTTTTTACTTTTTTGCAAAGTACAAATAAGCAACTTCTGTTGTAATAGACTACTTGAACACATGATGGTGTTAAATTTTTTTAATTAGTTCGAACCAATTGGCAGAATCAGTCGAACCAAAAATCAATAGAAAAAACGATTTGGGTTATTGAAAAAATAACCTGCAAGAAAATTAGTGACAAACTGAAAAATCAGTTACTGTCTAAAGTTGAGAGACTGGTAATCATAAAATTAGTGATTAATAGCTTACTAATATACTTTTTTGAGTTTATTCAAAATGTTGAAGGAGGTGGCAAAACAGATTATTTCCATGCAGTCGAGGTTCTTTTGGGGGAGGGGAGATAAAAAGGATAAGAGGGTAATACTAATAATTAAGTGGAGCTTAATTCAGAAGCCAAAGAAACACGAGGATTTAGAAGTGAGGATCTAGTAATAAAAAATGACAATGTTATTCAAGTGGTGGTAGAAGTTCTCAAATGGAAGTATTCCATTATGGAAGAAGGTGATAGGATCATTCTACGACATTAATCTGAGTAAGTATGTGGTGGAGTATAAATGCAAAAGAACAAATGGATCATGGAAGGACATTGTGAATATAGCTAAGGATAATGAGGTATATAGAGAAATGAGCAATGAGGACTGGAGAATGTATGCCATATATGGGAAGAATACGATAGTTTAGAAGGATATCAGGGTAGGGGCAAAATCTTAGATCATTTTTCGAGATTATTCATGATCTCAAATTAGAGGAAGAGCACCATTGATGGAAGAGGGAGTTCTTGAGAGAGAAAAAATACAAATTGGTGAGACAAATATTTTATTAGAAAGTGTTTGTTTGTTTGTTTGTTTGTTTGCACATTATAAGGATACTTTGATGTGGACTTTCAGTACTGATGGAGAATATAACACGAAGAACTTTACAAATGTTACAATGAAAAAGATTTATGGCGTGCTTGTGGCGAAGTACATATTTGACAATGTTTGGCAATGATTAGTATCGCCAAGAGTGGAGATACTAACATAGTTCGTTATTATGGATGGATTAAACACAAAAGATAAGTTGAACAACAAGAATATCATAAATCAAGACGATGAAGGATGTGCTTTATGCAAAGAAGCTCTAGAATAAGCAACTCATTCATTTTTATATTGTAAGTTTGTATATAATTTATGGATGAGGGCTGAAAATGAGGGAGGAATATATTAGGTGGGTCCACATGATATGAACATTTGGTTTGAAAATTGAATATTTGAATGAGTCAAGATGTATGTTTTAGGGAAAAAAACATAAATTATGTATTTCTTTGTTATTGTTTGGGTTGTTTGGAGTTGTAAAAATTAGTTGATTTTTGAAAATAAGATAGAACCTTAGGAGAATTGTTGGAAAATAATTAAATCCTATATAAAACAGTGGCAGACAGAGAGATTTATCAATAAAAATATGAGGAGAGCTGATAAATTGACAATAATATTAGATAGAAGGAAAGAAGGATTTTGAGAACGGTGGCTATATGCACATACATACCTGTTGATAATAGATTTGCTATGGGTGGCTATTTGGTATCTAAGAAAGGAAAAGTGGTATGTCATATGGGTGAAATGGTACATGTAAAGATGAGAGGAGAGACGATTGTAGTGGGATTGGAAAGGGTTGTACAGTAACATGGTGGATTGGGTGAAACGAAAAATTGAAGCTAGCTGGGTTTTATATATTTTTTTAATAGTTTTAGATGTTTCTTGCTTACTTTTTGGATGTTCTTTTTTTTAATATTTTTTAAATATTTTGTTTTGTTATATTTTAGAATTTTTAAAATGATTTTGGATATTTCTTTTTATTAGAAATTCGTATAATGATTTTAGAAATTTTAAAATAATTTTAGATGATTTCTTGTAGATTTTGGATGTTTCTTTTTATTTAGATTTTGGATGTTTCTCATGATATATTTGAATTCACGTTCCCTCTAATGAGAAAATTCAAAACAAAAAATTAATTGGCTACAATTGGTTGCATCCCTAGTTGCTTACCTAACATGATTGCTAATTTTATTGGGATTTAATTTAAATAAATAAAATATAAATATTTTAATTATGAATATGCGTTAATTTGAGGATGTTTACCGATTTCCATCAAGTGTCTTATCTCGTTTATAGTGTAAATGAGATAAGTTTAGCCGTATCTCATTTACACTATAAACGAGAATAGGCACGACACGTGGCAATGTATCACATTAAACGTGATACGTGGAAAATAATTGTTTAGTCATATCTCGTTTACACTGTAAACGAGATACGTGGGAGAAAAAAATGTTTACACAGTAAACGAGATAGAATAGGACAAAACTTAAACCCTTATAAAAGGATCAGGAAACCATTGGTATTCCTTAGAAATCTCTCAATTCTTTTTCTTCCATTTTTCTTCGAAAAACTTAGCAAAAATGTCTAGTAGGAGTGGTTTCTTTGTTGTAATAGTGTATCCCAACTATCAGATAAGAAACAGTGACAGCGGGGTTATATTTGAGTGTGAGAGTCTTGCGTTGTTCCAAATTCGAAGAGAAAATTTGTTGTTCGAGTTAAAGAGCATGATATTGACGCACATCGGCGATGGTGAGAGAAAAAAATCGGTAGAGTTGGGTATAGAATGCTAGCACCGATAGAAAATTGTATATTTTGGTTTTGTCTATTCTAGCTCGATGGCGATGAGCATGTGCCCTAATGATTGACATGCATGGCAGAATTATATTTGAACAAGTGATGGAGCTTTCTGCAAAGGTTCATGATGTTGGTGGTGGTGCTAGCGGCTCGAATTTTGTACGGAAGACCCTCCTCTCGCATCACGACCGTTGCACTGTGCTAGTCCAGTCCAAGACATGGACATTGAGGATGAAGAATCTGACGAAGAGTATGTTGCCGATAGTCACGAAAGTGGTTCCTCTGACGATGACAATGACGATGAGTTCATATTGAGACTCCTGCGGGTGGATCAGTTCGATACATTTTGCCTACTCCGCGTCCAATTCCAGAGTTATCATCTGTACCCAGCCACTACTATACATTGGATTTGGATGCGATGCACGAGAAAACTTCATTTTTGAATATGGGGGTCAACGATTACAATACCGAAGGTGGTGTGGAGTTTTGGGTTGGTCATAGATTCAGGAGCAGAGAGGCAGTGCTGCAAGGCATGAAGAATTACAGCATTCGGAGAAGTACCGAGTGTCGAGTAGTCGAGTCGGATCGGTTAAAGTACTATGTACCATTGCCGGCAATTTACAGATGTCTTTAGAGTCTCTGTGTCGCCCTCTAACAAAATTTTGGATATTGGTGAGTGTTGTTGTATTTTAATTCGATTTTTGTTTCATCGTTCTTATTTTGGTCAAATTTTAATTCGACTATATGTAAAATGGTTAGGGAGGTGCATAAATTCGACGGAGCACACATGTGTCTAGCCCCCACCATGTCACAGGATCACCGACAGCTGGACAACAACCTCATATGCAGAATCATCCTGCCACCCATACAATCTAGTCCATCAGTGAACATTCCTGTTCTACAGAGTACAGTGAGATAGAGCTATCACTTCAAGCCGTCGTACAAGAACATTTGGATGACAAAACAAAAGGCAATTGCGTAGATATATGGTGACTGAGAGGAGTCGTACAACAAGGTGTCGTGGTTGCTCCAAGCATTGCAGAGTTGTCTCCTTGGCATGGTATGTGACATCAGTGCGTTGCCGTATTATGATGGCCACTTGATGGTGCACGATTGCGGTCAGTTCGACAAGGTGTTCTTGTCATACCTTTCATGCATTAAAGCTTTCAAGCATTGTAATCCGAACATCTCCGTAGATGGCATGCACTTGTATGGCAAATATGATGGAGTGTTGCTAATTGTAGTTGCACAGGATGGTGACAGTAACATCCTCCCAGTGGCCTTCGCCGTTGTTGAGTTTGAGAGTATGAAGTCATGGTCCTTCTTCCTTACTAATCTGGGACGTCATGTGACACCACAAGAAGGGATATTGATTATATCTGATAGATCTCAAGTAATCAAGACTGCACTTAGAGCTGATGACAGCCTATAGGAGCCTCTCAGGGCGTTCCATGCGTATTGTGTCAGGCACACAGCTACAAACTATATGTCTTGGTTCAAGTTAGCCGAGGGCAAGTGGTATCTCATTAATGCTGCATAAAATCCTAGTAATGCTGGGTATGAGTGGTACATGGATGCTCTGAGGATGTTATCGTGTGAGATGGCTAACTGGGCCGATAGATTTAATAAGAAAATATGGTTACAACATTATAATGGTGGATGTCGATTTGAGCACATGACAACTAACCTATCCGAGTAAATTAATGTAGTTCTGAAGGGTACAACATATCTACCCATTTCAGATATTGTTAGATGCACGTATGAGAGATTGCATCAGTTGTTTGTCCGGAAGGGTAGGGAGGCACAAGCTCAAATGGCAACGGGTAATCAGTATTCACAGTGGCTGTAGGCTACGGTTTAAAAGAATAGAGAGGGTATCCAGAAAATGCGAGTTACACATTGCGACACGAGGGCTTTGGCTTTTTTGATACAGGAATTAAAGTTGTTTAAGGGTTGGAGCTAGGGTTCATTCCATGTTTGGTTGAGCTCAGGGACATGTGACTACATGCTTTTCCAGTCACTTCATTTCTTCTGTCGTCATGCACTTGCTGCTTGTGCTACTGTCAGCGTCGAGTGGGGGCCATATGTTCATCTAGTCTACTTTCAAGAGTCTATGTTCAAGGTTTATGAGGTAGAGTTTCACCCAATTCCTGACGAGAAGCTTTGGCCAGAGTGGCACGGGACACGTTTGTACCCTAATCCGGCCATGCATAGAAAGGTAACCAGCAGACCAATTTCTACGAGGTTTTATAGCAATATGGACGAGGTGGAGCACAAAGAGAAACGGTGCGGGCTATTCCAGCAAACGAGCATACTCTACCTCCTCTTCAGACGCAACGTCCAGCCTCTCCATGCTGAGTCTGACGTGCTCTGGTCGAGGCATTGCAGCTCCTCCGGGGTCCCTCCCACCCCTCTCCCTCTGGGCAGGTCTCCAAGTGTCTGGTTGCACCTCCCTGGCATGCCTACGGTGATAAGGGATATCTCGTAGAAGGTAGAGGACATCCCTAGGCTGACTAGGTGTGGGTTGCATGTCGTTAGGGAAGGTCAAAAGTTTGGGTTCATCAAGCACATCCTTTCCGGACAGATGTCTGACCCGGCAGGCCTGCTAGTACCAAACCGAGTACTCCTGCGTCAGCCTATCGTCGGAGGATGGCTAAATGGAGATCATGTGGCCTTCCTCAAACCGGGATTTGAAACCATCGAGTAGGCCACCACACATCTTCTCCCCATCTAGTAGTGTTCAGAAACCTATCGACATTAACCGGATCGGCAGGAACTGGCTGTTCACTTGTGAACTGCCGTTTCACCCTATCGGCCTGGTGAAACTCCACAATATTGAAGCACACCAGGAGTACAACAGACAACCAAGTCTCCGACTCCCCTGCGGACTTCATCCAATTTGGAGTAATGTCATGCAGTCTGGGGTCAGCATACGACGTCCACCAAAACTGCATAACCGAGTGTCATAGGCTCATCAGAAGCAGTTTATACGATAATCGTACTCAAATATTTCATATTCAAGTAAAAGATAAGGGTATACCTCGTCCAAATGTATCCGATCTAGGTCGTACGCCAATGGAGGACTCTATGTGCATGATGGTCCCTAGTCTGCTGGGTCATCCCGATCAACCTCGTAGTAATCAAATTGCGTCAATTCGTGCAGGTAAAACTTGAATTGAATAAATAAAAATTGATAGGAACATTAAACGATAATAATTACCTCACTGCTAAGGGAAAGGTCGGAACCTGCCTCTCCGGCGGATACCACTGTAGAATCCTATGGTATATCCACGAGACTAGCAGCGGTGTACATCTGGCTATGTCCGTGGTGTCACAATGTGCTGCATAGCACAAGGAGTGGTACGTCCATGCAAGCACAGTGGACCCCCATAACAGACCACTGCTCCTCCTGAAGTTAGCCAACAGTGGCAAGCATCTGATATGCACCTGATTGTTGGACTTGTTGGTCATCAGGTAACCACTGATCAACAACATGATGTAGCACCTAGTGTACTGTCGGAGCGTGGCTGGATCCGTGGTACTCAGAGGCATGTGGCAGACTCTATCCCAATGCCATGTCATCTTGATGCTAAACGACTCCTTCCTCTGGACACCCTACTACGGACCGTGTAGAGGTCTGGTACCCAAGAACTCCTCCACGTACTCCCATGTCAGTCGCTGGTACCAAATCTGGAAGTCATACAGGCACCCACCCATTGGCTTCCTGTGTGTACGTAACCCGAGGTAGTACACAACACCCTGCAGGGTGATGGTATACTTACCCTATGGCAGGTGAAAAGTGTGGGTCTCTGGATGCCAGCTTTCCACAAATATAGTGATCAGGGAGTTGTCAAAAACAAAGTCCCTGAGTTGTACCGTGTCGCCGAACCCAGCCTCCCTCAAGCAAGAGACGATGACATTTGGGGGTGCAAGTGTGTGAATAACCTGCCTAGGTAGTAGCAGGTGAGGCCTCTGTTTAAAAGAAAAACTTTTATAAAGATCTGATTCCAAACTAAGTTTTCTAGCATATCCAAATCTATTCTAACAAATCTAAAATGTAATTCAAATAAACATCACAACATAATAAACAAGATACAAAACTAATACTTAAAAATCCTCTCCAAATTTAAAAAAAATATTAACTAACAAAAACATTTAATTAACTAATCAAATCAAAGAAATTACTTATCTAACTTTGACTATGAGTAAATTATAGACCTAACTCATGTTACTAACTTGCCAACTAACCTAAACTGTGTTACCTCAATATCATCCAGTCTACTCATGTGTTAAAACAACAACTCTATAAAAATTCTCGAAATAAAAGTGCATACACTTATTAATTTAAACAATAAAGTTAACACTAACCTCAAAGTCGATAGCTCCCGCAATGTGCCAACTAGCGTTGAGGCGGTTGATGTCAGGGTCCCGTGCGTCCGTGCGTGCATCCCTGCATGCCATAACGTCTGGGTAACTAATAAATATCAAGAAAACGGTGCAAGAAAGAGAGAAATGAGAGAAATATGGGGCCAGGGACGATGTGAACAACTTCTATTTATAGTCGCTCTCTGGACTTTTCTCGTTTACAGTGTAAACGAGATAAGACACATGATGAAAATCGGTAAATATCCTCAAATTAACATATATTCGTAATTAAAATATTTATTTTATTTATTTTAAAAAATCTAATTTTAGTGTATCCTTTGAAAAATATCCTTTTTTTTTAGGGCAAATTACTATATTAAGCCAAGGGTAGAAGGAAATTACGCAAATCAGCCAATTGAAAAACTGGTTCATGAATCCACCAAAGCACATTACTATATAGTTCGAACTAGTTTGCTTCGAACTCAATTTACATGTAATTCGAATCACATATATTTGAACTACACACACGCACACACTCACTAATTCGAATCAACCTGATTCGAATTACACCCAACAACGAAACCCTAAGTAATTCAAATCAGATTGATTCGAATTACTTGTTTGTTAGCTCTAGTAGTAATTCGAATTGGGGTGTTTCAAATTACACTTGGTTCGCCTATAAAAGGAGTTCGAACCACCCTCATTCGAATCACTTTTCCAAACTCATACCCCACCAAATCCCAGAGAAAACGACCCAGATTCACTCCGACAAAGGCTCAAGCAGGATACTGAGGCGATAGGGGACGATCCAGAAAGACTATATCGTTTGGATGGAGTTGCTCATATAGCCGGGGTCATCAACGACGAGATTAGTAGTTAAAGTTGTTTTTTAGTGGTTTGTTTTAGTGGTTTTGCAAGTGGTTTTGTAAGTGGTTTTGCATGTGGTTTATTATAGTGGTTTAGGAAGTGGTTTTGTAAGTGATTTTGCATGTGGTTTATTGTAGTGGTTTATGTTAGTGATTCATGTTAGTTGTTTTGGAAGTGGTTTTGTAATTGGTTTTCCATGTGGTCTATTGTAGTGATTTATGTTAGTGGTTTATGTTAGTGATTTTGCAAGTGGTTCTGTAAGTGGTTTTGCATGTGGTTTATTTTAGTGATTTTGCTTATTGGATTATGTTAGTGATTTTGCAAGTGGTTTTGTTAGTGGTTTTGCATGTGGTTTATGTTAGTGGTTTTGTTTGTGATCTACCTTAGTAGTTTTGTTTGTGGTTTTGTTGGTGGTTTATGTTAGCAGTTTTGTTAGTGGTTTCAGAAGTAGTTTATTTTAGTGGTTTTGTGGTTTATTTTGGTGGATTTGTTAGTGGTTTTTTTTAATAGTTTTGCATGTGGTCTTTGTTAGTGGTTTATGTTAAGTTTTTCTGTTAGTGGTTTCTTTTAGTGGATTATGTTGTTAGTGGTTTCTGTTAGTGGTTTTGTTAGTGGTTTTAATTATGCGACTCGACGAGAGGTACATTCCGTACTTGCAGATGGCCGGATTATACCACCTTGCGAGACTAAACGATAGATGGTTTAGATTGGATGAGCCCCTTTGTCAGTGCTTTTGTCGAGCAGTGGCGTCCGGAGACGCACACATTCCACATGTCGTTTGGGGAGTGCACGATAACACTACAGGATGTGGCGTACCAGTTGGGGTTGCCGGTCGACGGGCGTTATGTCAGTGATTGCTTGACGGATTTCCAAATATACATCTAGGGAGGCCGTCCAGCGTGGGTTTGGTTCTAGGAATTGCTTGGAGTGTTACCTCCTGCAAACCAAATTCAGAAGTTTGCAGTGAACTGCACCTGGTTCCAGGAGACCTTTGGAGAGTGCCCCGAGGGAGCCGATGAGGAGACAGTGAGGCGCTATGCTTGTGCCTATATCATGATGTTATTGGGCACTCAACTATTTGCCGACAAGTCCGGCAACCGTATTCACATCAGATGGCTATCCTACGTTGCTAGGCTTGAGGAGATGGGTGGCTACAGCTGGGGGTCGGCAGCACTAGCGTGGTTGTACAAGTGCATGTGCCGAGTGGCCAACAGACATGTGATGAAGTTAGCTGGCCCGTTGCAGTTACTTCAGTCTTGGATCTTTTGGCGCTTTCCTTGGTTTAGACCTGCTGGGTATGATACGTTCAGCTGGCCCTTGGCCTCGAGGTACTGTTGTCGGACTTTTCTTTTTCGAGTTAAATTATTTTGTTCCATGTCCGCCTATAATGTTATACTATTATATCACACTTTTCTTTCGTTATAACACCAATGTGAGTTGCAGATGGTCAGGTCACAATCTTTCCGCTAGCGAGAAGGGACCTCGAGTGCAGATGTGGAGGCTGAGGATAGACTTGTTACAGGCCAGGGATATGAGTATACTAACCGCTTATGTTTAGTTAAGTAACGTTTCAAACTTCGCTTCACGAGGTGGCTTAACATTGTTGATATATATTTGCAGTTTATTTAGATGTCGTATAGCTCTCCCGACGTCCTTCAGGTTGTGCATTCGGAGGTGTTGGAACCTCGTCATACGGTGTTATGGCGGTGTGTGACTTCTTTGATATATTTCGCCGTTATAGAGTGGCATCAGATTGATCGGGTGCTACCGCAGTTCGGCGGATTACAGCCCCACCCGCAGCCCGCCCTGAACATCGACTTCTTGATGTCGAAGGACGGCAGAGGCGGTGATCGTTGGTTCCCCTACAGTTTGCAGTTCTGGCATCTTCATTAGGAGAGCTGTGCGGATCACGTTCTCCGGTTTGATGTTGTCGCAGACCCAGGTCCCTCACATGACTTCTTGGATTGGTGGCGTCAGCATGGTAAGAGGTTCTTGTCACCGGAGATGTACTTTGGGGATCCGAGAGCCGTGCCTATTCCTGTTGAGGCGGCGCAGAGGGGTGCCGGACGAGTTCTTGAGATGGACCGTGTTGACGACGTTCCGGATAGGCGTCAAGTTGAGCAGAGAGCTCGTGTTGGGACACAACAGAGCCAGCGTGAGTGGAGGTGGCTCGACCAGGCCATGGAGGAGGGTGACGCGGCGGGTAGGGGTAGAGGCAGACGACGAGGGCGTGGAGGCCGACACAAGGCACGTGCTGCGTGGGATGATCACGGTGATCATGGTGACGATTACGACGATAGTGACTAGCATGGGCCTGGTGGGAGAGACGCTAGTGGCCATGCTGGTGTAGGGGGTGTTAGTCCTCATCATGGTGGTCATGGTGGAGAGTGGTACGGGTCCGGTGTGGGAGATGGTTCAGCACAGGGTGATGGTGAACTTGCATTAGGGCCACTCGGGGATTACTTCGTTGATGTCCCCGCTGACGACCATGCACTTCAGGAGAGTCAACCATGGGTTAGTCCGGGGACGCTATTTTCAGAACGAACCAGAGCTAAGACGATACACCTGGTGGACATACGGCTGCCAAGTTAGCCGTGAATAGACACAGCATGTCAGGGCGTGAGGACACGGGAAATGAAGTGCCTGAAAGTATCCACAGTCACATGTCTGAGCTTCGAGTGACACCCTGTAGCTAGCTACCGAGTGAGAACGAACCAGTAGGAGTCGTCTCCGAAATGGTGAACTCCGAGTTATCTCTGTCGTACAAAGTTACCGTGAAGCACCTCGCCGTCTTCAGATTGGCCTCTATACACTTCACCAGATGTTGACCGAATTGTTGTCTGGTTCCCAGCTGGGCCTCAGCCTCTCTTCCCTTGCGAACGAATAGTTCGGCCAACCTCCCGTAAGTTGCCTTCACCAGCGAGCACACAGGGAGATTCCTGATTCCCTTCAAGATTGAATTAACACACTCGGAGATATTTGTCGTCATGTGACCAAATCTCCGACCCTCATCCTGATGCTGGGTCCACAACGAATACTCGATCCGGTTCGTCCACTCACACATGGCAGGGTCTTCAGACCGCAGAATATCAAACCAGTAATCGAACTCCACCTCAGTCTTAGCATAGGCTACATTCATAAGAAGCCTCCTTGCGTCCTTGCCCTTGAAGGTCAAGGCGAAATTTGATGCGACATGTCGAATGCAGAATGCACGGTAGGCAGCTGGAGGTAGCCATCCTCCGTCCGGAGCCTCAAGGGCAGCCTTGATGCCGTTATGCCTGTCTGATATAACCAGCAGACTCGGCTATGGGGTCACGTGCTGACGCATGTGGGAGAGAAAGAAGGACCAGGACTCAGCATTCTCACCCTCAACTAGTGCGAATGCAACATGGAGTACGTTGGAGTTCCCGTCCTGTGCAATAGCGACAAGCAACGTTCCCCCATACTTGCCATACAGATGGGTGCCATCAATACTGACCAAGGGCTTGCAATGACGGAATGCCTCAATACATGGTGGAAACGTCCAGAACAGTCGGTAAAAATAAGCTTGCGACTCGTCCACCTGACCCCCAACTCGAACAGGGCTCGTCCTAAGGACTGCAACAGTACCAGGCATCGTCAGCTGAACTCCTAACACCCACCTAGGGAGCTCGTTGTATGACTCATCCCAATCACCATAGATGTGAGCAACGGCCTTCTACTTCGCCAACCAAATCCTCCTGTACGTCGGCCTGAACTCAAAGTGTGCTGTCGTCGCACTCAGGAGCACCTTGATGCTGACGGATGCATCAGCCCTAACCATTGGCATAATGAATGCCGATATCACATGATAATCCAAACTCCTGTGGTCGCTGGACCAGTGCAAATACAACAGGCAAAATGTTGGAGTTCCCGTCCTGTGCAATTGCGACGAGCAACGTTCCCCCATACTTGCCATACAGATGGGTGCCATCAATACTGACCAAGGGCTTGCAATGACGGAATGCCTCAATACATGGTGGAAACGTCCAGAACAGTCGGTAAAAATAAGCTTGCGACTCGTCCACCTGACCCCCAACTCGAACAGGGCTCGTCCTAAGGACTGCAACAGTACCAGGCATCGTCAGCTGAACTCCTAACACCCACCTAGGGAGCTCGTTGTACGACTCATCCCAATCACCATAGATATGGGCAACGGCCTTCTGCTTCGCCAACCAAACCCTCCTGTACGTCGGCCTGAACCCAAAGTGTGCTGCCGTCGCATTCAGGAGCACCTTGATGCTAACGGATGCATCAGCCCTAACCATTGGCATGATGAATACCGAGAACACATGATAATCCAAACTCCTGTGGTCGCTGGAGATGGACGTTGCGAGACACGTATGTGGTCCGTTGTACCGTTTAACCTCCCAAATTCCCTTGCGCTGCCAGAGACTAAGCCTAATCAACCATGTGCACCCATTCCCATACTCAGAACACTTCCCAACATACCGGCGATAGTCAGACTCCACCACATTGTACTGTACCCCGCGTCGGATGCTGTACGTCTTGACACTTAACACAGTCTCATCTTTATCCTGAAACTGCTGACCAACCTGAAATTCTATCAGACCTGCAGACCCTTCGGCATCTCTAGCACCAAATCCAGCAGGCTCCCCAAGAACCCCATCCTGCCTCATGGCATCCAAGTCCAAAGATGAAAAGTGCGAAGGGTACTGCTGTGTGCCAGAGCTAGAACCACCTCCCGCCCCAACTGGCTCACTTGCTCCTATATCATCGCCACTGTCATCAGCAATGATATCCGGCTCCACATCATCATCGTTTGGATCATTCAACAATGCATCTTCCAGACCAGCCGGTGCAGCACACTGTAAAGAGGTCGGCACAGTATCCCCTATTCCAACCTCGCCCCCTCCACTACAGTTGAGATCAGCAGCGAACAAAGGGGAGGCGACATGCTCGACCAGAGGTTCATACACAGGGATGGAGGAAGATGCACCAGCAGGTCTGGAACTAGAACCGGCTACCGTGCCTACAGTCGGGGTATTCCGGTTCGAACCCCCGAGCTGGATACCACGTCAACCAACTTCGCCAACAGTTCAGGTGTCCTAACTTCGGGAAACTGCCGACGACAATGAAACATGACCTGCAAGTCCTCATCACTCCCTATCGTGAGACAATCATACTTCATGATTTCTTGCAGCACCGAAATTGGAATGCGATAGAAAAACTTCTTAACCCGTTTCACGCCTTCCAGACTAAGTTTCTGTAGTACAGAATTAACTAGGTCATCATAGCTCGTCGTAGGCCTCATAAAAATACTGAGAGGATCCTTATCGGTAAACTTCACACCGGACCATGTTTTCCTCTTAATCGATCCTCTATGGTGAACCAACACTACAAAACTCTCCTCACTAGCCATTTTCCCACTCTAATGAGATCAATTCACGTTCACACCTTATTTATACACGTCTGGTCCTATATAATTTGAACCAGTCTAATTCGAACTATACATTGTGTAATTCGAATCAGCCAGTATCGAATTATTTGGGATTGCGTGCTGGGGAGTGAAAATACTTAACACACACATCAGGGCATCGAATGGTAATAAAGGATAATTAAAATTGACATTTTTAAAGCTTAGGAAACATGTTTTTATATGTATCACATAATAAGGAAGGAATTGTAAAGCCATGCAAATTATATGAATAAGTGGGTGAAGAATTGATAAAAACCACTCAATTGAGTACAAGATAAATCATAAAATAGTGGTTTATTAGGGAGTAATTCAAATCACCTTGAGTCGAATTACTATGTGTGTGTAATTCGAATAAGGCTGATTCGAATTAGTGTGTCTTTGCGTCTGTGTATAGTTCGAATCGATATGATTCGAATTATATATAAATGGAGTTCGAATTGACCTGGTTCGAATTACATAGAAACCTGCATTGGTTGATTAATGAACCAGATTTTGGTTTGTCGGATTTGTGTAAAATTTTCATCTCCTTAGCTTAATTAGGTTATTCGCCCTTTTTTTTAAATTTTGTAGTGTGTTTAATAAAATTTTAATAATAAAAATAAAAATAGTAAAAAAATAAAAAATATCCAATTCACCTAAACAAATATTTAATATAATTGATCAAAAAATATTTAATTATGTTGAGAATAAATAATTAAAAATTGTGTCAAACTGTCAATAATCCGTTTCAGTTTTACCGAAGTTAATAATTTCACTAGAATCTCATGAGTCACCTCTCTCAATATTCTCATAATACCCTCCAAAAGACCAAAACTCACAACCATAACCTTCTCTCCATCTCACACGTTACACAACAAAAGCCCAAATCAGTCATTTCGTATCCCACAAATCACTCGTACGTGTCACCGAAACAAATATCCTCTTCCTAGTTCCTCCCTCCTCTCATTCTCTCTCCTCTCTAAAGACCAGAGCAGTGAGAAGCACGAAACGCTCTTTTTGAGCCATCGAAGTGACTGCTCTGCAAAAAAACAAACATCCACCGTCCCTTCTTCTAATCTAACGGCTCACATCACTCCCCCTTCACCAGTGGTTACCCCCATCTTTCCCCACACAATGGTTTTATTGTTTTAACCATAAACCCTAGCCGAAATCGAAACACACTCTCACTCTCTCTCTATCTCCCTCTCTCTCTCTCTCTCTCTAACTAAGCGCGCGCTCTTTCCCGCTTCCGCCTTTTCCCCCCTTCTCTCTCTCCCTCCCTCCCCCTCTCTCTTCTCGCAGATCTCGAGCTTTGTGATTAATTTCTCGGTTTCAATTCTTCGTCTTCGCTTTCTGTAACGTTTGCCCTCCGTTTCTTCTTTATACCCCCTCCTAAAATTTTGTTTTTGGTCACTGTAAATCCGTCGTTCATGTATCACACGAGATCGTTCTTTAAATTTCTCTTGTACCGACTTTGTTCGTCTTTGATGATTATGGTTTATTATGTTCCGATTCTGAGATTAAGAACCTTCTAGAATAATCAAGTTTGTGGTTAAGGGTGTTGTTTGTGACTTTGTGTGGGTGTATCAGTGTATGTGTTTTCCTTTTTTCTTTTTTTTTTGTTTATTTATTTATATTTTAAAAAGTTGGTTTGGGTTTTGGGCTTATTTAACACTTTGTTGCTGAGAAATAGAGTCTAGGTCGTCTCCGTAAGTGTTGGGGGGTTTTTGGGCAACTTTTGCGACTCGGTGCTGAGTTGACTCAACTCGTTGTACGGACTCGGTGAAATTCGAAGGTGGTTGGGAATAGGGCCAAAAAAGATCGAATCCCGGGCGGTGTTCTTCGGGGACCGGACGGCAATGCCGGCGGTTGGGATGAGGCGGACCACGAGGGTGTTTGGGGTGGTCACGGGCTCTGAAAACGCCCGTGTCCTGCGGTCGGGGCGGCGTCTGTGGCCGGAATCCGGCGAGAGCTTGAAACCCAAGAGAGGTAGTGGAAAGGCGGATGAATGGCCCAAGAAGCCCGAAAAGAACAACGTTGATGCCGCAGCTTTCACCTCGCCTCGTGGCGGCGGCGGAACTGCGAAATTGAAGCAAGAAAATGCAGTTCCTGTTCGTGCCAATGAGAAGAAAAGCGTTGTTAAAGCCGTTGAGATCAGGAAGCAGGGGACGGTGCAGGGTGCTCGGTCGTTGAGCAAAGGCCCTGATAAGTTCTTTGGGATTGTCTATACGAGGAAGAGGAAGAGGGCTGTTGTTGATGCCAAAAAGAAGAAGTTTGGGTTGCGGTTTTCGCGGCGGCAGCAACCGAGGAAGGATCCGTGCGTGTTTGCAGCTGTTGTCAGGAGGCAGTGCTTGGGCACGGAGGATGATATGTTTTCGCGGTTCTTGGTTTTAGTGTTGAGGGCTGCATTGAGGACCGGGGTTGAGATGAAGGAGCTCTCTGCATTCCTTCTTTCTGAGCCTCTCTGTGGTGCTTATGCTTCAAGGGGAATACAGTTCTTGCAGGTATTATGATTATGTTTGGGTTTGTATTTGTGATTTGAATAGTAGTAATGAATGGATGGAAAACAGGATAGTCGATTTAGTTATGTTTACTATAGAGGTTTTTCTTTAGTGATTATCCGCATATTGATTGCGCATTTTTTAAGTTTCGGGTTATCTTTCCTAACATGTAAGTTGTATTTTATCTTTTCTCTTTCAGGGTTCTCCTATGGTCCACGTTGGTGTTTGTCAGTTTTTTGGGAACATGAGGCTTGGGCCATCATTCTCTCTGGATTTTTCTGCGGTTCCTCACTGTTTTAATTATCTGCGTTCTTCAGTGTTTTTGAGATCGATGTTTAGATCATTTTTTCTTGTATATAATCCGGTACATGAGTCTAGTGATGTCGAGGATGAAATTGACTTCCCAGAGTTGCAGAATGAATTGAAGGTTTCGTACAATTCTTTCGTGAGAGAACCTGATGAGAGTGGAATGATCCTGCCTGAGGTTGTTAAAATCAATGATGCTTTATCAGCACTTGCATCCAACAAGAGTTCCAGGTTACCTGGTCGAAGTGGACAATACAGAAATGTGAACTCTAAAGGCATTCAACGGAGGAGGACTTCTCTCGGGAAACGGAAGACTCGGAATAATTTATTGTTAGAAAGAAGTAATGGAACAATTACTTATAATTTAAGGAATGGGCCTAAAAGAAATATTGCAGCTGTAGCATCTAATATGAAGCTTAGAAATTTGGCTAACAGTGACACTTCAGTAAGCTTATCAGAAGCAGGTTGTGCCGCAGTAAACTCAACCGAAGGACTGGATTCATCTTCTTGTTCTACAAATATATTGGTTACAGAGTCAGATAGATGTTACCGGATAGAAGGAGCAGTTGTCACTGTAGAAATGTCTTCATCAAGGGAGTGGCATCTTGCTGTAAAGAAAGATGGATTGACAAGATGTACCCTCAAACCAGAAAAAGTGATGAGACCCTGCTCTTCTAATCGTTATACCCATGTGATAATGTTCTCGTTGGACCATGGGTTGAAACTGGAGTTTCCTAATCGACCGGACTGGGTTGTCTTCAAAGACCTTTACAAAGTGTGTTCTGACAGAAATGTTCCTGCTCCTGTTTCTAAATTTATTCCAGTGCCAGGTGTCCGAGATGTCGTTGGCTATGGAGATAATATCATGGCTCCCTTCTGTAGGCCTGAAAGTTATATATTAGCAAATGGTGACGAGTTATCTAGAGCAATAACAAGGAAGAGTGCAAATTATGACTTGGATTCTGAAGATGAAGAATGGTTGAGCAAGTTTAATGCTGAGTATCAAGAACATGTATCTGAGGATCAATTTGAGTTAATTGTTGATGCTTTGGAGAAGGCTAGCTACTCTAACCCAGATGATTGTCTTGATGAGACTTACCTTGTTAATCAGTGCCGGGATCTTTGTTGCAAGGTAGTTTTAGAAGCTGTTTGTAGCTTTTGGATGAGAAAGCGGAAACAAAAACGTTCTTCTCTGCTTAGGGTTTTCCAGGTAACTTGTCTATGTTTTTACATATTGTAAAAGTAATTAGTTTTCTGGATATTGTTCCTTTTTGTTTTCTTCTCATCTCTTGGTTGCAAAGCGGGAAAAACACTTCTGGTCTGTTGTAAATTAGGATCCGTTTGAATCTGTTAATTATTTTTTGGCCTAAATATATTTCTCCATGTATGTTTTGTATTTTTGGAAGCAATAGAGGATCACAAAAAATATTTCTTATTCATTATTAAGGGATATAGTTTTTCAAGTGGGTCAGTGGTTTTGTCACTGTCTGTAGCTGCATGTGTCCCATGTTTACCTGAATAGGGGAGATACCTAGTGAGAAAAGTGAGCTTATATGAGAGTGAGAGGATCAAATCTATGCATGTTTAAATATACAGTGTGCTCCCAATAATTAACATGTTTGAAATGGTTTTTCTCTGCTCAGAGTAATCAATCAAAGAAGGCTCCACTCATTCCCAGGCCTTTGCTGAGAAAGAGGAGGTCATTCAAGAGACAGCCTAGTCAATTTGGCAGAGGCAAACATCCAAGGGTTTTGCAAGGTAAGGTAGTGATTTCTTGTCCTCTTCATAAACAAAGATCGAGTCCTCTAGTTCTGAGAATATTTTGGATGTGATGTTTTTTTTTTTCGGCTTACATCTTATTGGTAATCTGGCGCTATCATTCTTTTGACTAATTTCATCTTACCCACACGCTATATACCCACATGTTATACTAAAATTTGTTGAGTGTTGGCCGCTGATCCTGTTTAGTGGCTTTTTCTATTCAGCTTTTTTCTGTGGTACATCATTCAATATATCATGTAATCATCTGTGTTTTCAAATGAAATATAAATTGTTACTTTGGTTTTCTGTTTTCCTTGTCTTTTTTCAGTTTCAAGAATTTTTGCGAATAAAATTAAAACAAGCAGAGGAGGGGAAAAATTGACCTTTATATAGTTTCCTTCATAAAATCCTGAAACACAATATGAAATGAAAATAGAAAGTGCATATCATAACCAGGTAAAAGAGAAATAGAAGCCTTTGTGAAAATCTCACATGACCTTTTTATGTATTAATTTTCTTTGTTGATTTGATGTTGGTTCTATATTTGGCTCTTTTCTGGTTTAATAGTGAAAATTAACATTGTGTTCTATATTGTTCACTTGTTTGGTTGATTCTAGTGATTTGCTTTTAGTCAAATCACATTCAAATCCATAATATTCTCATAGAACTAGAGCCAAAATAAGGTGATTATATCTGATCTGATCTGTTCATTTATATTAGCAATTGTAGCTGAACAAGATGCTTTGGAGGAGAAGAATGCGATGCGAAAGTTTGAACATGCAAAAGCATCGGCAAACGAATCAAAGGAGTATGCAGTACGGAAGCGGAAGAGGGCTCAGTCTCTAATGGAGAATGCAGATTTGGCCATCTACAAGGCCACCATGTTGGTCAGAATAGCCGAAGCAGCTCAGTCTCAGGCCGGAGAATCAGTAAATGAGATGGCAGAACACTTTCTTGATTGACTGGTAGAGTCAACCATTCCTTATGCTAAATTATCATCACACCCCAATTTTTATTACACAAAGGGTTGCAGTGGCCGTTGTTTATTTTTTTGTTCTAAAAAAGGGAAAATATTGTAATTGTGTACATATTTTTTTTACCTTTTGCTTGTATGTACATCTTGTCTTCAAGTAATGACCCTCACACCAGTCTCTTGTACAAGTAGTTTAGTGGATTAACTTAAAAAGGATTTTAAGAAATGAAAAGGAGGAAAAATATGAGAATGAAAGATTTATTTTAAAACCTTGCACCAGTGCCTCTGAATATATTATTGCCTTGCCCCCGATATTCATTAGGCATCGTTGTGCGCATACGGTGATGTGATTGAGGTAAAATATAGGTGAAGATTTTGATAGAAGAGCATTTTATATTTTTACACAGTTGCCTCTAAAGAACTTCAAGATGTGCCAAACCAAGATTCAAGCAAAGCAAACAATAAATTCTGAGAATTATTCGGTTTTTCCCTTAAACCTTTTGGTACTAATATTGATTGGCAATACCTGGTTTTTGCTAGAATAGAAGTATAGAACTATGAAATAGAATTCTCTGATTACATTGAAACCGAAACATGAGCTTAAAGGAATAATAGGAAGCTGACTGCATTTGATTGAAAAACGATCCACAAAATAGGTTCTGCCGTTCTGAGGTAGACATGGCCGAATCAAGCATGATCTGTTTTGTGGACAGTATCAAAAAGTGACCCAATTCACTTCTCTTGTTTGGGTGCCATTCCCTTCCGACCCATGATTCCTCACAGAGCCCAATAAGACCTATAATTAATTAAGAAAAAAAGACAAATAAGTCTCTAACTTTTTTAAACGTGGACCATTTCGTCCCTTAGGATTGAAAAATACATTTAAATCTCTCACCTTATAAAACGCGTGACAATTATATCCCTCCGTCGAGTTGGGGCTCAAAACGATAACAGAGAATGCTGACCTGGAGGGGTGAAGAGTGAGTTGTCCGTTTTGATTGATGATGTGGATAGGGAACAAATTGTTAATGGACATATTGGTCCTTAGTCTTCAAAACAACGTTGTTTCTATCCCCCACCTTATTTCACCCTTTGTAATCCTCATAACACCCAAAAGTCACTCCAGTTATTACAGAAAACCCTATCAGAAGTTGACATCTTCTACAGAGGTAAGGGTAATAGTCAAGGCTACGTGCGTCGTTGTTTAAATGTTTGTGACAATATAATGCATGGGGTTGGACTTAGGGGTGATTGCATATTTTCTTTCGGGTAAAAGAATGAGAAAAAGCTATGTGGAGTTTACTGATTTTAAAATTTCGGGCACTTGATCTAGGGTATAATCTCCGATTTATGTATTTGTGGATAATGCAGATGGATGATATATATGTGGTACCTATTTTCATCACGGAGACCATTTTGGTAGAACACCTAGTGGAACTCTTGAGTATATTAGTGAAAAAGTTGAAAATTTTTTCTAAGATGGACTTAGACTTTGTGAATTTTGGGAATTTAGTAACATTGTTCAAGAGTCTGGGATATCCATCATATATGGCAGTTTATTGGTATGACCCAACAAGCAGTGACATTGAGTCTGGACTGCAAATTCTGAAAGGGGATGCAGGAATCAATGAACTTTGAGAGAACAAGCTCAGGAATTCAACCACTGATGAGTTTTACATATACTTCGACCATCCCGTTGATGAGCCACAGATAGTGGAAGAAGATGCTGCTGCAGAAAAGGGGACGGAAGAATTTGATGATCCCATTGATGTTGATAGCATCATGAGGGAGCTTCAATCATCACCATCCACAGAAGATGATGGGCATGAAACTGGGGAGGACGAACTGTATAAACTTCCTCCGACTGTTTCTGAAACTGTTTCAGATGAGGATTATTCTAGCCATGATGAGGAAGATGATGGGATGAGGAGAAAAAGAATTCTGAAAGGAAAGGACAAGGTTCTGCCACAAAAAAAAAAGGTCAGTGTGAAAGAAGGGACGGGGGCAGAGTCAAGTGGAGGTAAAAAAAAGGGCTGGACCAAGGAGTGCAAGTGGAAGTGCTGCCAAATGAAATGGGCCTACTGTGAAGCCCAAAAGAACTAGACCCGCTACCAAGCCCAAAGGAACTGGGCCTAATGTAAAACCCCAAAGAACTAGGCCTGCTGTACATGCTAAGGAAGCTGTGCCTACTGTGCAGCCCAATGATAGGCCTCCAATCGGCCTCTATGTAAATGAGGAGGATTCAGATGATGATGACCCCATTTATGAGTATGAATCAGAGGATCTTCACATACTAGTGTCGTTAGAGGATGAGGGAGACAAGCATGAATTTCCAGTGTTTAATGATGAGTATGGGTTTGGAGAGGGTAGATTTGAGATTGAAACCAAGTTTGCAACCATTGATGGATTCAAAGAATTGATAAGAGATATGTTCATATCTAAAAGTAGGGAACTTCTCTGGATAAAAAATGATAAGGAAAGGGTGAGAGTTGGCTGCAGGGGTGAAGACTGTCTATGGCTGGCATATCTATCCTACCACAAGACACTTTTATGCTTCCAGGCAAAGACTTACAAGTCAGAGCATACATGTGCAAGAGACTTGGGTAGTAATGATGCTGATCAACAGTGGATCAGTAAGAAAGTGGAAAAAGAATGGCAAGTCAACCTCATATGACAACTAATGAGGCAATTGACTTTCTTAGAGAAGAGTTTAACCTGGTGGTGCATCCGAAGATGGTTTACAGAGCAGTGAAAGAGGCTAAAGAGAGGATAATGGAAAATGAAAAAGAACAGTATGGGAAGCTCAGGGACTACAGCATGGAGATAATTAAGAGTAACCCCGGGTCGACAGCAAGAGTTGATGTGAAGCCTATTCCACAGTCCCTCCCTGTGTTTTTAGGGTTGGAACTTTATGTCCGACCAGCAAAAGGTCAGACTTTTACACTGTTTCTTTGGGTAGATTAGGCTAGTAATCATTGGTTAGCATATTGCATGACTCTGGACTGGTTTGACAATATTATGTGTTTGCATCATTATATTCTATGTAGGGCCTGCTACTAGCCTTAAAGGAGGTAATGCCGAGAGCACATCATCAAAACTATGTAATGCACATGTGGAAGAAATTCATTAACCGGTTCAAAGACATGCACATTAGAGACATAGATAACAGCTTCCTCTCCAAATTCTCCATTTTTTTCCAATTCTTGCCTTCGAAACAGCTGTTCTTCAACTTCTATTCCCTTAGCATCATCCACAGGACCAAATGCTTCAGACTCTATGGCCCTGATTTTTTTCAGGTGTTCATCAAGTAAGACAACGAACCGACAGTGACGTTCTTTAGCCTGGAGCAAATTTTTAAAAAATCACCCAATTAGACACATTACAGTCTCATCCAACTGTTGCCAAAATAGTAAATTACCTTGAAGAATGGACACCTGAGAAACATTCTGTTAGGGTTAGTTGTTGTTCTTGACTTATACAGAATGGCATATACGCTGCAGGAGCACTTTGGCGCAACCCCATCTCGCTCAAATCCCCCTGGCACAACGCATGAAGATCTCCCTCCAGGTCTTGTGCATGAAGATCTCCCTCTAGGTCTTGTGCATGAAAAAGTCCCTTCACTCGTCATGGACGATCGCACCATCAATGGCCATGGCTTCGTCGATGCATTTCGATCAAATAGGGCTCATTCCAGGTAATGGCGTCATTTTGAAGACTAAAGACCAATTTGTCCATTAACAATTTGTTCCCCATCCACATCATCAACCAAAATGGACAGCTCACTCTCCACCCCTCCAAGTCAGCATTCTCCGTTGCCATTTTGAGCCCCAACTCGATGGAGGGCTATAATTGTCACGCGTTTTATAAGGTGAGGGATT
Source organism: Arachis ipaensis (assembly GCF_000816755.2). Classification (NCBI taxonomy): domain Eukaryota; kingdom Viridiplantae; phylum Streptophyta; class Magnoliopsida; order Fabales; family Fabaceae; genus Arachis; species Arachis ipaensis. The sequence goes on along the minus strand of NC_029793.2, from coordinate 130,358,827 downwards.
TAAATGTATTTTTCAATCCTGAGGGACGAAAATGTCCGCGTTTAAAAAGGTCAGAGACCTATTTGTCTTTTACTCATTAATTAATTACTAAGATTTTCCCAGCTCGTTTGGAGTCGGAGAGGGTCCGGAAAAGGAAAATCCATTTTGTTGGCGAATTCGATTGGGATCGTTGCTGAAATTTGGACCAACAAGGCATCAAAGGATCTTGAATCTAGTCCTTCAAAATACAAACTATAATTTGGCTTATGTACAAAGAACGTAAGACCAAAAAAAAAGAACTTAATTTTGATGCACTGTAGACTGTAGTGTAAAGTAGTTTTACTTTTACACGTCTATCTAATTACATAACGCCACATCGTAAAAATAACTATCTTTTATAGTGACCGCGTGAATCATCATCCAAAAGAACGGATGTGATTGCACGAATGCGTAAAATATTTTACACTGTCAGTGCATCAAATTAAACTCACATTTCAAACCAATTTGGGTTTGTTTATGGTTAGTTAATTAGTCAACTTAAATAAGTATCGTGGGTTCGAATCTTGTCTTTTGTATACAGCAACCTATTAGCCAATGGCAAACTATGAAAAAATAAAAGCATTTTAACCCCTTAACTAGAATTTAGATCTACCGTGGAATAACTTACACTGTGTTTATTTAGATGGAAAATAGGAGGGATTCAACACGGACGGAAAGATATAGGAGGGAAATGTGAAGTTTCACCTGTTTGGTTTCGAAAGAAAATGTCAAGGGAAATATACAACAGTGACAAAAAGTGAAAGGGACCCACCAAAAAATTTTCTCCCCAACTTAGGCGAGAAAACAGAAGGAAAAATTATTCCACTCCATAATTCCAAATCCTACCCTTCTCCTTTCTTCCAAGACTCTTCTTCAACCTGGGATTCAGCCATTCATGCTACCCACTTCCAACACTATCAACCACTGTAGCTGTTACCAACGGTCCATTCCTCCACCACTGCTCAACTAGTCTGGTTACATTGTCTTGCATCTACTAGTGAAATTAGGTAAGTTTTCTATGTTGCTCTTATTTCACATTTCACTCTATAGATTTATGGATCTGTGTGTTTGTGATTCAATTTTGAAGTATATGGACAGATATTACATTTTGGTTTGATTTATTAGTTTGTTAATTTTTATGTCTGTAAACTATTTGATAAAATACTCCAATGAAAAAAATGCAAACCTACTGATTCATAAGTTAATCAGAGTTGGAAGAATTGACAAGTGTATAGACTATGGACGATAAGTTTTTTATGTTACTCTTATTTCACATTTCACGCTATATATTGATGGATCTGTGTTTGTGATTCAATTTTGAAGTATATGGACAGAGATTACATTTTGGTTTGATTTATTAGTTTGTTAACTTTCATATATGTAAACTGTTTGATCAAATGCTCCAATTAAAAAAATGCAAATTTACTTATTCGTAAGTTAATCAGAATTGGGAGAATTGACATGTGTATAGACTATAGATAATTTTTTATGTTGCTCTTATTTCATATTTCACTCTATATATTGATGGATCTGTGTGTTTGTGATTCAATTTTGAAGTATATGGACAGAGATTACATTTTAGTTTGATTTATTAGTTTGTTAACTTTTATGTCTGTAAACTGTTTGATAAAATGCTCTAATTGAAAATATAACCCGTAAAGTAAACTTGGTTAAGGTAAACTAATTGACTTCGCAGGACACACACAAAGTAAACTTGGTCCACGGTGTTTGTTCGCAAACTTGCTCCATAATCTACACTTTTATAACTATTCAGCTATTTTATTTATTTGTACACAAAATTCATAAGTAATTCTCACATAGATTATGGGATAGGTGATGAAGATGATTAAAATATTTTTTTATATAAAAAGGACAGCTAAAAATCGTTAAGTAATTTTAAATATTTGATTAAATTAATTTATGATATAACATAAAGAAATTAATTACTATCTTTATGTGAATAGTCATTATATATAAAGAAAATTCTCTTTTATAGTGTTCAATAATTTTTTTCTAAAATACTCTTTTCTATATATCCATAATTTTTTTTATGTAAACTTAAACCCAAAACCACATTAACACCTATTAGTTGCTTTATTTTTTTATTTTTTTGTTTTTTTCCTTTCATATGCAGTATATGTTTAAATTTGTTCGAAAGTTATAAAAAATAGTTATTTGTCAATTGGTTAAGATTCTTTTACAATTAATTATATTCTTTGATTAGGAGGTCATATATATAAGAGTAAAGTATTATTTTTGTCCCCAACGTTTGGGGTAAGTCTTATATTTGTCCCTAACGTTTCATTCGTCCTATTTACGTCCCCAACGTTTGAAAACTAATTCAATGTTACCCTCCCATTAAATTGACTGACGGAACACTAATGGAGATGCTTACGTGGACCAGACACGTTGGTAACCCCACTCGTGTGTATTGACGCGAGTTTTTCTTCGCGCGTAATGTTTCCTTTAAGCATACAAAATGCTTGCAAACAGAGGAGAGCAACAAAAAACGTAACACTTCGCATTCCACCCACACTCCGTAAACCCTATCGACTTGTGATCGCATGTTCTTTGCCCTTGAATACTAAGGAAGAAGACCGATTGAAGCGTGCTGGTGTGGTCTATATTCCCTACAGAGAATAGCATTGCCCCGTGTTGGTGGTACCAGGAACTCGGAAACGAGACAGAGTGAAAAGGTATGTTGAATCTATGTTTGATTTTCGTTTGATGTGAATAGGTCATGCAAGTAAAGATGAGTATACATAAGGTTCTGTCATTGTTATGTTGTTGCTGTTAGGGTTTGAGGCTGTTGATGTAAGGCAATATTTTGATTTAGACTTTCTGGCCTTCACACTGATCACCGTGGTTTTATAATGTTTGAAACTTGTAATAGGAAACGTAGCGGAAGAGATGAGTGACTTTAGTGTAAAAATTTATCACCAGGGGAGGTTTCGGCTTGAAGGAGGTGCTGTTAGGTATTTGGGTGGGGAGACATCCATTGTAGACTTCTGTAATGACGATAAATGGAGTTTGATTGAGGTGTATGAGATAGTTAGTATACAGGGATATTTGAAGAAGGATATCGCTGCGATGTGGTATAAAGCTGTGAATGCTAGGTTAGAGGACGAATTGACCATGCTAAAAAATGATAAAGATGCCATGGATATGGCAAGAATTGGGGTGAGAGATGATATGGTTGAGGTTTATGTTGTTCACAAGACAAGTGAAGTGGGAGAAGATGTGCAACCTGGGCAAATTACTGCTCCTGCTAAAAAAGGTGATGGGGGGCCTGGCCCAATTATTGTGTATGAAGGCCCTAGTGTTGGGCTTGGGTCAAAGGAAGCTACTGATGGGCCTACTGAAGTGGAAGAGGTTAGGTCCATGAGTGAGGAATCATGTGAGGTTGTTAGGAGTTCTGATGATGTTGAAGAAGAGGAGGAGGGGAGTGAGAAGGAAGTGTTCAGGCTGGGCCTGGCCCAATTGTTGTGTATGAAGGCCCTGGTGTTGGGCTTGGGTCAATACTAGCTACTGATGGGCCCACTGAAAAGGATGAGGTTGGGCCCAATGATGCTGTTGAAGAAGAGGATGAGGGGAGTGAGACCACTGATGATGATGACTATGAACCTAGGGGGAGTGAAAGTTCATGGAGCTCTGAATCAATTGCTAGGAATGCATCAGATGAAAGCCTTGGCTTTGGTGACAGTGATGATGATAGGGAGGGAGCTGAAGGATTAGTTGATGTGAACATCACGGAAGAGGGGCAAAAAAAGTCTATACCTAGTCAGTCCCAGGGTCAATCTTCACAGCCAGCTACACCAACTGTTGGTAAGAAAAAAATTGTAGGAGGATTTGGGGATGAGGATGTAGGCTATAATAGTGAGGATTTTCTAGATATTCCGTTGAGTGATGATAAAGAGGACATGGGAAAGAGGTTTCCGATTCACAGGCCCTTGAAGAACATGAGTGAATACAAGTGGGAAGTGGGAACCTTGTATGTGTCAAGGGAGGAGTTCAAAGACTGTGTGACTGCATATGCTGTCAGTAGTGGAAGAGGTCTTAGGTTCTCTAAGGTGGATCTGAGGAGGGTTAAAGTGGAGTGTGTGGAGGGTTGTGAGTGGTATGCATACTGTGAAAAGATGAAACATGAGCGAAGTTGGCAGTTGAAGAGTTGCAATAACAAGCACAACTACTCCAGGGAGTTGAAGATTGGTATCATGCATGCCAAGTGGCTGAGTAAAGTTTTTCTGAATAAAATTGCTGAGAACCCAAAGATTAAGTTAACCACACTAATGAGGAAAGCCTACACAAAGTGGAATGTGGAGTTGACCAAGTCTAAGGCTTCTAGGGTCAGACAGTTTGCTCTGGATGAGTTGCAGGAGACATACATAGAGCAGTATAGAAGGTTGTATGACTACTGCCATGAGTTGCTGAAGACTAACCTAGGGTCTTCCGTGCATTTGAAAGTCCAAAGGCCTCGGAGTTTGCTTCTGAACGACCAGTGCCAGGGGTAGATTTAAGACCCAGATTTGAGAGGGTATATGTGATGTTAGATGCTTGTAGGAGGAGTTTCATGGCATGTAAGCCGATGATTGGGCTGGACGGCTGCTTCCTGAAGACACCCTATGGAGGCTGGCTCCTAACTACAATGGGTTGGGACCCAAACGATCAAATCCTACCGATAGCATACGCAGTTGTCGAAGCTGAAACCAAGGACTCATGGACATGGTTTCTCCAGCTTCTGTGTGATGATCTGTGAGTTGACAAGATTAGGACCTGCACCTTCATGTCTGACCAACAGAAGGTACTATTCTTTTCTCTACCCCTTACTATACAACTGTTGTAGCATACATTGAATAATGCACACTCATTTATTTTGTGGATGCAATAGGTTTAGTGCCAACTTTTGAGGAGCTTCTGCCTGGGGTTGACCATAGGTTTTGTGTTAGACACCTGTATGCAAATTTCAAGAAGAGATATCCAGGGATCCAGTTGAAGCTAATAATGTGGAATGCTACCAAGGCTACCTATTATCAAGAATGGGAAAGGAGGATGGGTGAGATACAGAAGGTGGATCAAGGGGCATACAACTATCTAATGGAGATACCGACAAAGTACTGGTGTCGTCACAGGTTTGTGTGTAGACCTAGGTGTGACACTTTAGTTAACAGTATGTGTGAAGTGTTTAACTCTGTTCTGGTTGAGGCTAGGGAGAAGCCAATAGTGACTATGCTAGAGGATATTCGTGTTTATATAATGAAACGTTGTGCTGACAATAGGGATAGGATAATGCCTTACAATAGAGATGTGTTACCACGGATTAGAATTAAAGTAGAAAAACAGGCAGAACTAAGTGGGAACTGGGTTAGTGTGTATGCTGGACGTGATACATATGAGGTGGTTAGCATCCAGGGGGGAAGGAAAAATTTGTGGTGGATCTTAGGAATCAAGAGTGCTCGTGTAGGAAGTTCCAACTGTCTGGGATTCCCTGTGCACATGCGATGACTTGTATAAGGAAAATGTGCTTCAACGTTGATACCTATGTATCTGGCTACTATAAGAAGGCTGCATACATCTCCTGCTACCAACATGTTGTGTTCCCTGTTAATGGACCAAACCTTTGGGACAGAACACAAATGGAGGATGTGTTGCCTCCCACTTATAGAAAACCCATTGGGAGGCCAAAGAAGAAGAGGACACGAGCTGCTGATGAGCAATCAAGTAGGACTGGCCTGTCTCATGAAGGACAGCAACAAAAGTGTTCTTATTGTTTGTGCTCTGGTCATAACAAAAGGAGTTGTCCAAAGAAGCGCAAAGTCACTCCATCTCCTGCTGTAAGTATATGTCATATATTATTTGTTGTTGTGCTTACTGATGTCTTCATTTTCTTATCTCAATTAATTGTTGCTCTGTCTTGTGTATAGGTTGAGACTGCTGGTAATTCTGCTTCAAAGCGGAGGTCATAGAGAGGGGTCAGAAAAAGTGTGAGACTCTCCGCCAAGACACCTTCTAGTAAGGCTAGTGAAAGTGGAAATAGGAATCAGAAGGGAAGCAACAACAAATCACCCTCACACCCAAAGAGAAACTCAGGTGTCAGCTCCCAGCAATCACAAGCTACAGTGAAAAGGGCTAAAGTGGATCATTCACAAACTGCTTCTGCACCAGCCCCAACCACTGCAAGGGTTCTGTCCACTCCAGTGAAGAGGGTCAGCCAGTCCACCCTTAGGTTCATGGCCAGGACTCCACCAAGAGCATGGAAGAATTTGGAGTGATTTATGGTCACTTGTGAACTTATATCACTTGTGATACCTTTTGTATTTTGCATTTTGTTTTCTGTTAGAAACTATGGTTGTTGGTTTCACTTTTTGTATCTGGAGGTGCTGCTACTTCAAAAACAATGTTTATCATCTAGGTTGACTTATATTTCCAGTTTTTGGATATCTACATGACATCTATGTTGGTTAACTTGTATGACTATCGCCTATATAGGCCTAATGTTGAGGCAAATATTTGATGTTATTCCCATGTCAATGATTCATTTAATCAAGGTTGCAAATAGTTACTTCAATGATGTTCCATGACAATGTAAACTGAACAGATAAAATTGGGTAACAATGAATTTTCATTCAAAATCATTCAATCAACATCTTACATTTCATCCAACCCAATTCCTACACCCATACTCCAAAATACAGACAAGATATTGCCAAGAAGCCTACACTACCACCTATGTTTTGCAACCTTAATGCAGAAAAAACCTCCCATTTCTTGTCAGTGACAAATTTTCACAATAAAATCATAGCACATGTCCATCCAACCAGAGCTACTGCTACCGCCATTGTCAACATCCTCTCAAGTGTTGTAACTTTACCCTTCAAGCCTGTGATTTTCCTTTTCAATCGTGCAACTTCTTGCTCCTTCTCAGACTCTGCCCATACAAAGTACCCACACTCTTCTCCAATCTAGGCCAAAACAAAAAAAAAAAATTCAAATCAGATAACCAGGTAACAGCTAAACCCCAACAATTACGTTTTCTACTTACCCCATAGTTAACACAGCCCCAAAACCTCCTTCCGGGATTCTCTGCCGTTGATGAAGTCACAAGTACTAGCCTCTCCCCACAGTAACAAGTTGTTCTCCGTCGCCTCCCTTGGCTGCTGTTTCGATACGAAGCACTCCAACTAGGCGCCGCCTGGGAGGCCTGCGAAGCCATGGACTCACCAACGACCAGTGCAGAGTCGGCGATGGTGAGAAGAAGAAGGGGACAAGAGTTGCATTCTCAAATTAGGGTTCCCCCATTTAAATAAATATTTATTTTTTTTCTTTCTCAGTAACGGTCACTAGGAAAAACATTTGCCACAGTGGACAAAGTTAGCCACGTAAGCATCTCCGTTAGTGTTCCGTCAGTCAATTTAACGGGAGGGTAACATTGAATCAGTTTTCAAACGTTGGGGATGTAAATAGGACGAATGAAACGTTAGGGACAAATATAAGACTTACCCCAAACGTTGGGGACAAAAATAATACTTTACTCTATATATAAATAATAGTTATTTAATTGCATTGCTTATGCTTAACTTATGATGCTACATTTTTTTTCTTTTTGTTGGTGCCGTAAATCTACGATATGTACATTTAAAACTACAAAGTGCTTGTTAAATGGATAAGGCTGATCATGAAGAACGTTTTTTGGTCGCCAATATGAAAGACATCTTTAATTGTGATTTTCCACTAAACCCTTCCTTTAAGTTTGGGGTTGATAATCAGGAAAATATGTTAACCCTTGAAAACCAAGAACATATATTAACAGTTTTGAAGGAGGATTGAAAAAGACGACAGAAATTATGCACAATAACACTGATATGTTACATCGTGTACATGTTATATTTATTGAGATTGATGTCTACGTGAGTTGACAAATTCATCTCCCATAAAATGGTTGGGCGAGAACAAATTCGAGCTACTTTAATGCAACAATTAAGGAAAACTCATAGGTGTTGTGATATCATACGCATGGACCCTGATGCATTTTTTCAATTGTGTGAGAAATTAAGAGTAACATGTCAAGTGAGAGATACAAAACATGTTACAATAGAGGAGCAAGTTGCTAGGTTCTTGTATATAATAGCTCATAATGTGAAAATTAGAACCGTTTCTTTTTTCTACCACCGGTCTGGAGAAACTGTTAGCCGCTACTTCCATGCTATGTTATGGGCAATTATTTTACTAGAAGATGAATTTCTTCGACAACCATCTGCATCCATTATTTCTCCAGCGATCCTTCACAATCATAGATTTTATCCTTATTTTAAGGTATGGACATGTACAATTATAGGAATAAATAATTTTGATTGATATATACAATTTCATGTTATTTTATTAAATAATGGACTATTATTTAGGACCGTATTGGAGCTGTAGATGGAACACATTTTCGTGTCAAAGTACCAATAGCAGATCAACCCAAATTTTAAGGGAGAAAAGAGTGGCCGACACAAAATGTATTAGTTGCATGTGATTTTGATATGAAGTTCACTTATGTATTAACGGGTTGGGAAGGAACAACATCTGACTCAAAAGTTATTAAAAATGCATTATTGAGGGATGATAATCTTAAACTTCCACGAGGTTAGCATATACATAAAACATCATTGTCTCATTAGTAGGTAAAGATTAGTAGTTTGTGTATTTATACTAAATTAATCATTTTAAATGATGGATTCTGTAGGAAAATTTTACCTTGGAGATGCTGGATTCATGCTGAAGCATGGATTAATTACCCCATATCGAAGTGTAAAGTATCACTTAAAAGAGTATGCAAGACGTGACCCAGAAAATAAAAAGAAATTATTTAATCTTCGTCATGCTTCATTGAGAAATGTTATCGAAAGGTCATTTGGAGTTTTGAAGAAAAGATTTGCAATAATCACAAGTGGCACTGAACCACATTATGACTTTGAAACTATGACTGAAATTGTGCTAGCTTGTTGCATATTACATAACATTTTAATGGATGTAGATCCTGATCCACATCTCATAGCTCAAGTTGACCGAGAACTACAAGAAAATAATCCAGAAGAGGATGAAATAGTTCGACATGAACAAGATGAAGACTATAGGTGGAGAGCCATGTTAAGGGATTAAATAGCTGTTCAAATGTGGGCTGACTATCAACTAGGGCTCTGATCACTCATTTAAAAAATTTTGCAAATAAAGTTTTTAGTTGTATTATGTGTATGCTGAGTTGATATTTTAACTTTGATGTGTTATTATTAAATTCATGTTACCTCTTGATGTATTATTATATTCTGTTTATTGATTTTGGTGTGCAATTATTGAATCAACTTGTCACATGTTGTACTTATGGAGTGTATTGAATCTTTATTTGTTGAATAACTGATAAGATAGTTTACAAATAATTTGATTTAAGATTATGGTATGTTGTTTCTATCCACTTATTTTGTAGATTGACAGGTGTTAATAACAAAGAAAGCATCATGCCAAAGTGAGGCCACTAGCCGGGATACCCTAAGATGGACCGATGAAATGGATACAACCTTCATTGATGCTTTGATTGAAGAATGTCGCAAAAAAAATATAGTGTATGGCACATTTACTACAATGGCATATGACAATATACTTTCACTTTTGAGATTTATCTATGGTAACTGACGTGCAGGCAGAAGTCGGCTAATTAAGAAATCAATATAGAGAATGCGTTGAGAGTATAGTTCTTAATCAGCTAAGATCCGCCTTGTCAATTTAGAAAAGTTGTCACGAAATTTAAAAATAAAAATGCTGGGAGTATGAGTCACAGGTCGTCTCCCAACGAGTTGCAGGAAAGGGTGCTAACTTATTAATCAGGAATTTTCAAGAGAGTTTGAGTTTGAATAATGAGCAATTAAATAATTATAAATTAAAGCAATAAAACTAAGAATGATTATTAATATTCTAATAAAAATCCTTGACTTGGGGGAATGATTAATTGGAAGTTCTATCCTTGTTGGGATCTTTTAAGTGTAGTATCAAAAAGGTTATTGTTTTCACTTAGTTAACCCTTACTAAATAAAGGAAAGTCAAGTGATTGAGCTAATCCTTATTCGCAAATCCTAGTCCTCTCCCTTGGAAAGGTCTAGCGTTAGTAAATACAGAACTAGCCAACAACTTCCAATTTAATCAGCACTTAAGCCTTCCAACTCAAGTGTCTCCTTTTAATCAACCCCCATGTCAAGTTTGGGAAATCTACTCCATTGACATAAATATAATACTCAGAAAAATATAAGAAGACATAATAAATTAATTCAAATAAAATAGAGACTGAAAATTAATTAAAAATAAAAGTAATCCTCTTTATCAATAATCCATGAAAATAATCCAATTAGAACTCTAGATAAAGTAAATAAGGATATGGAAGAATAAGGGACAAAATAAATAAACTAGAATAATGTCTTCAACGGAGGTAATGACTCTTCAATATCCAAAAGCAAAAGCAATAACTAGGAATGTAAAGAGAAACTAGAGGAAGAGTAATTCTCTCTCTAGATTCAGATCTAAAACTAAAAGTAATCCTAATATGAATGAATGTGTCTCTCCGTCTATGCGTGTGTGTTGAGTCTCTGCTTGTTTTCTAGCTCTATTCTGTGTTTCTGGGCCGAAAACTGGGTCAAAACGCGGCCCGAAATCACCCCAGCATTTTCTGCTATTTCTGCAGATCGTGCAGGTCACGCGTACGCGTCGTCCACGCGTTCGCGTCATTCAGCGATTTTCCTTTTTAGGCGTACGCGTCGTCCATGCGTTCGCGTCATTCGTGCAGACTCCAATACACGCGTTCGCGTCAGGCACGCGCTCGCGTCGCTGCGATTTTCTCCATTCCACGCGCTCGCGTGAGCCATGCGCGCGCGTCGGTGTTCACTGGTCATCTCCTTAGTTTCTTGTGTTCCTTCCATTTTTGTAAGCTTTCTCTCTATTCTCTAAGCCATTCCTGCCCTATGAAGCCTGAAATACTTAACACATGGATCACGGCATCGAATGGTATAAAGGAGAATTAAAATATACTAATTAAAGATCTCTAGGAAGCAAGTTTTCAATCATAAAACAACATTAGGAAGGAGTTAAAAAATCATGCAATTAGTATGAATAAGTGGGTGAAAACTTGATGAAATCATTCAATTAAACACAAGATAAACCATAAAATAGTGGTTTATCAACCTCCCCACACTTAAACATTAGCATGTCCTCATGCTTAGCTTAAGGAGATAAAATAAATGAGTAGGGAAAAGTAAGACTCATGCAATGCAATGCAATCTATGTATATGAATGCAACTATATGATTCTGTCTACTTGGTTAGAATAAATAAGTTCTTCAAGACGAAAATAACTCAAACTTCACTAATTCAAACTATACAGTAAAGACAAGTAAACTTGTAAGAAGATAGCTCATGAAAGTAGGGAACATAGAATTTAAGCATTGAACCCTCATTGGTGGTGTATATGCACTCTAGTCTCTCTAGTGTATAGGGTAATCACTCTAATCTTCTCTAATCATGCTTTCTAAACCTTGTTCTTCACCTAACCAATCAACAAATATTTAATGTACCAATGCAAACATCATGAGGTCTTTTCAAGGTTGTAATGGGACCAAGGTAAAGGTGAGGGTATATATATGGCTAAGTGAACTATAAATTGAATCCTTGATTAACCTAAGCTCTTACCTAACATACACACTCTTATTTTCTTCTTAAAGCATCCTTAACTTACCCAAAGTTTTCCCACTTTTGTATTACATACTCATGCATCAACTTTTCTCTTAACTTGTATCACATATGCATTGATCTTTTCATTAACTTAACTTAGCATTGGGGTAATTTTGTCCCCTTATTTAATTACTTAATTACTTGAGTATTTATTTATTTATTTATTTATTTATTTTTTTGCAGCATAAAAATAAACATAACATTGCCAATGCACATGAATTTTTAATTTTTCTAGTTTCACATGAGTAGGTACCCAAATTTCTATTATTTTATCATGACATATTCCCTTATTAACCCATGTTCCCACAATCTTCCCATACTCAATTGACACACAATTTCTATCTTAAGCTAACCAAAGATTCAATTGGGATATTTAATTGTTTTTCCGTTTAAGGCTAGTAATGTGGTAAAATATAGAACAAATGGGATTTAAAAGGCTCAAAGTGGCTAACAAAGGTGAAAGGAAGGGTAGGCTATTTTGGGATAAGTGAGCTAAAATAATTAATGACCTCAATCATATGCATGCATATAACACATTAAACATTGGACATATAGGATGGAACAAAATAAAGATTACAATCATAGAGAAGTAAACACACAAGAATAAAATATTATGGTTAAATAATGTAACCATGTAATTAAGCTCAAATCTCTCAGGTTGTGTGTTCTTAGCTTTTTAGACTATGTTCCAAATACAACTTCTAACCATTTTAACAAAAAATTTTTGATTTAAATTAGTGAAATTTTTCAAAAATATGGTCTTAAAAAGAAACTTATTAATTTTTCAACCAAATAGAACATGCATGCAATTAACCTATTACTATGCAATTTATCCTATCCTAACAAAAGAAGAAAAAAATAAAATAAATATCCTATTTTATTGGTGCTAAGGAAGAGAAATTACCTCCGGAAGTCAGGTACTGACCGACCTCCCTACACTTAAAGCTTTGCACCGTCCTCGGTGCCATCAGTCAGAAACAAAGGGGGGCTGGTAGCAGCATCTCCACTATCGGGGCCGTCATGGCTCCCTGTGCTAGTAAATGAAGTGGAGTCCGGGGTGTCTGGGTCTTCTTGAGGTGGGTGGTTACCAACAAGTAGCTCCTTGAGGTATGTAAATCTGCGCTTGTTACGGTGCTCTCTTTGCTTTCCTTTTCAGTCAAGCCAGTCTAGCCTCTCAAGTATCTGATGGAGCAGTTGGTTTGTTGAAGGTGCTTGTGATGTGGAAGAAGAAGGGATATCTTCTGCTGGTTCTATGCTCCGGTTGATAGTGGCTGCTGGAGGTCTGATATACTTCCCGTTAGGGACGTATTGATCATCTCGTGGAATCAATGGCATTAGTGTCCCCAGCTCTGTAGGAGACTCTGGCTGCTGAGACTAGATCTGAAACCAAGGCGGGGAAAGGTAAGTTGTCCGCAATCTGTACGTGTCCCATAGCATGCCGAATGTGTCTTAGTAGGTTTAGAGGTCGGTCTGTAAGGATACACCAGAGTAAAACAGCCATGTCTGCAATGAAGGAGGACTCATGAGTGCTCGGAAAGACATAATGGGACCTGATCTGTGCCCATACTCGAGCCTCCAAGGTGAGTGCTGAAGCCAATATTCCCTTAGGTCGGGACCGATGGTATCCGTAGATCCATATGCTGCCAGGTTGTGCGATAACTCTGAGAACGGCGTCCCAGTCAAATTGGTATGTCTGGCGCTTGAGTGAGGCTTCTTGGAATGCGTCCAATCCTTCTGGAGCAGGGAAAAGATCTAAAGCTCATTGAATGGCCTCTTCTATTATAGGGACTTGCTTCTGACAGACATAGACAGACTGCATGGTTGGCATGTGAAAATTAGAGTAGAATTCAACTACCCATGAAAGGTTAACCTGCCGTGGCTGTCTCTGTAGGAATTCCCATTGTCTTCACTCAATGCGGGGCTCAACAAATTCAACAATGTTGGTCAGGAGGACGAGAAGGTACTCATTGTTATAATTCCTCTATGCCAGGATAGGGAACATCTGCTCACAGTAGCGGTTAGTGAACCGCGCAGTGTCCTTTGCTGGAAAAGCTTTCTCTTTTTCATCGACCTTGATGATCCTCTTGATTCGTTTTGTTGAGGGCTTTACCACTGTTGAAGATGGCTTTGTCGTTAGTGTCCTTTTTGTTCCTTTCCTTGCTAGTGGTTTGGGAGTAGCTTTCTCTTTACCTTTCTTGGTGGCCATCCTGAAAAGGGAAAAAGAAGGTAATATGTAAAGCTAAGGGTTCGAGCAAGGGAATGGATAGTATAGGTGATAATCAATGCACGGTGAAGAAGGATGTCGTTAACACATGGTCATGACTACATGTGAGAAGTTCATCAATGGAAATATAGCAAGTGCAGGTGATGACAATTAAATGCAAGATGTTTATTGGCATGCCGGCAAAGGCATGAGTAGCATAGATCAAGCATTAAATGTCCATGTTAGATTATCAACTCTTTCAAACTAACAACATGTTTGTATTGACAATTATATTTAATCAATAAAATAAAAAATGTGTTTTGTGAAAAATAAGCATTAGAATAGTAGTAACATAAAAATAATGCACAATGCCATACAGGCTTTTTCACAAACACTTAGCATGCATGGTGAATATGTTATTGAAAATATTAAGTTGAACATGCAAGCAACCCTTTAAGAAGTAATATTAATTGTCAAACAATACCACAATAATTCACAAGCAAAATGTAAAAGAAAATAATCACCCAATTAGATTTTTAACACCAATTTAAGAAAAAAAAAGAAAATATAGATAATGAAAGTAAAAAGAAAAAGAAAACATAAAGAAAAATAATAAAGGAAAAGTAAAAAGTAAAGAAAGAAAGAAAATAACCTTGATAATGGATGTGAAAAATAAGGAATGGGGAAAGTAAAAAGTGAGAAAGAATAAAGAAGGAAGAAGGGAGAAGAAAGAAATAAGAAGGAAAAGAAAAGATTTGGATTTGGGGAAGAGAAGATAAGATATTTGGCTGATCTGGATAAGTTGTGCGCCGCATGTGACGCGGACGCGTGGGTCACACGATCGCGTGGTGTGTGATATTTTTCAGGTGACGCGGACGCGTGGGTCACGCGATCGCGTGGCCTGATTTGTGCTATTGGCGCGAGTGCAACCTCGCGTACACACAACTCTCTGTTTTATATACGTTTTGCCAAAAATCTGGGTGATGCGTTCGCGTGAGTGACGCGATCGCGTGAATGGCCATATTTTGAAAAATGACGCGGACGTGTGGGGCATGCGTTCACGTGATAGGACTTGTGCTTCCAGCACGAGTTCAGCCCAGCTCCATCATAACTCTCTGCCATACACCTCTTTACGTCAATTTTGCAGGGCCACGCGGTCGCGTGGGTAACGCGGACGCGTGGGAAGGCTATTTTTCAACATGATGCAGACGCGGTCGCGTGGGCATATTTGTGCTTAAGGCACGCCTCCAACCACGCTCTCGCGTGACTTTCTGTTCAATTCTCTTTTCTTTCGAATGCAATTATGACGCGGACGCGTCAGCGACGCTTGCGCGTCGCGTGCGTTTTTTTTATATGCAGAATGCAAATGCAGATGCAGGCTATATGCAGAGATTATGAGAAAAGTCATTAACAAAAACAAAAATAGAATAAAGTAAAATAAAACTAAGACTGAAACGGAACGATCATACCATTGTGGGTTGTCTCCCACCTAGCACTTTGCTTTTACGTCCTTAAGTTGGACGTTCTTTAGGCTCATTCTGCTTCTGTTGGTGGGTCTTTCAAGAAGAAACCCTCTAGTTCTTTGTGATCCTTAATCTTTTCTCCATGGTAGAGCTTTAGGCGATGTCCATTGACCTTGATGAATTTAGAGCTAGAAGGGTGACGCAGGTGAAAAACTCCGTATGGCTCTGCTTTTTTTACTCTATAAGGACCTTCCCATCTTGATCTCAGTTTACCTGGCATAAGCCTCGGCCTGGAGTTATATAGAAGAACTAACTCTCCTGGTTTGAATTCTCTCCTTTTTATGTGCTTGTAATGGACAGCCTTCATCTTCTCCTTGTAACGCCTGGAGTTGTCATATGCTTCTAGGCGAAGATTCTCCAATTCTGCTAGTTACAGCTTCCTTTCAGCACCAGCTTCTTCAAAATTCATGTTTCACTCCCTTACAGCCCAGAAAGCTTTGTGTTCCACCTCCACTGGAAGGTGGCAAGCCTTTTCGTATACTAAGCGGAAGGGGCTCATCCCAATGGGTGTCTTGTACGCTGTTCTATATGCCCAGAGTGCATCTTGTAGCCTAGCACTCCAATCTTTCCTATGAGGTTTTACTATCTTCTCCAAAATGCATTTAATCTCTTTGTTAGACACTTCTGCTTGTCCATTGGTTTGGGGATGATAAGCTGTTGCTACTTTATGAACAATCCCGTGCTTTTTCAGTAATCCTGTCAATCTCCTGTTACAAAAGTGAGTGCCTTGATCACTCACGATTGCTCGTGGTGACCCAAAGCGACAAATAATATGGTTTCTAACAAAGGAAACAACAATGTTAGCATCATCAGTACGGGTAGGAATTACTTCCACCTATTTAGAAACATAATCTACAGCTAACAATATATAAAGGTAACCATTAGAGTTTGGAAAGGGTCCCACGAAGTCAATGCCCCAAACATAAAAAATTTCACAGAAAAGCATAATCTTTTGAGGCATCTCATCCCTCTTGGATATATTACCAAACCTTTGGCATGGGGAACAAGATTTACAAAATTCAACAGCATCTTTAAAAAGAGTAGGCCACCAGAATCCACAGTCTAAGATTTTTCTAGCTGTTCTTTGAGGGCCAAAATGTCCTCTACTCTCAGAAGAGTGGCATGCCTCTAAAATGGACTGGAATTCTGATTGTGGTATACATCTTCTAATTACCTGGTCAGCACCACACCTCCACAAATATGGATCATCCCATATAAAGTATTTAGACTCGCTTTTCAGCTTGTCCCTTTGATGCTTAGTAAAATTGGGAGGGAAAGTATGGCTAACTAGATAATTAGCTACAGGTGCATACCAAGGAACTACTTCAGATACTGCTTGTAAACTATCAAATGGGAAAGTATCATTGATAGGGGTGGAGTCATGCTTAATGTGCTCAAGGCGACTCAAGTGGTCTGCCACTAAATTCTAGTTACCACTCCTATCCTTAATTTCTAAATCAAATTCTTGCAGCAACAGTATCCAACGTATCAATCTTGGTTTAGACTCCTTTTTAGCTAATAAATATTTTACAGTTGCATGGTATGAGTACACTACCACCTTAGTACCAAGTAAATAGGCTCAGAATTTATCCAGAGCAAAAATAATAGCAAGAAGCTCTTTTTCAGTAGTAGTGTAATTAGACTGAGCAGCGTCTAAAGTCTTAGACGCATAAGCAATTACAAAAGGGTCTTTACCTTCGCGCTGAGCCAGCGCCGCTCCTACTGCATGGTTGGAGGCATCACACATAATTTCAAATGGCTGGCTCCAGTCTGGTCCTCTCACAATTGGAGCTTGAGTTAGGGCGATCTTCAGCTTATCAAACGCTTGCATGCAATCCTCACTGAACTCGAACTCAATATCTTTCTGTAGCAATCTGAATAAAGGCAATGCTACCTTACTGAAGCCCTTAATGAATCTCCTGTAAAAACCTGCGTGGCCAAGGAACGAACGGACTTCCCTCACAGAGGAGGGGTAAGGTAAACTAGAAATGACATCTACCTTTGCTGGATCTACAGAAATACTGGTATTAGACACAACATGTCCTAGTACAATTCCTTGTTTTACCATAAAGTGACATTTTTCAAAATTCAATACAAGGTTTGTACTAACACACCTGTCTAATACTCTAGACAAACTATCCAAGCAAAGGCTAAACGAATCACCATATACGCTAAAATCATCCATAAAAACTTCCATACAATTCTCAATAAGATCTAAAAAGATGCTCATCATACATCTTTGGAAAGTAGCCGGTGCATTACACAAGCCAAAAGGCATCCTTTTGTAAGCATACATTCCAAAGGGACATGTAAAAGTAGTCTTCTCTTGATCCTCAGGAGCTATATGAATTTGAAAGTAGCCTGTATAACCATCTAAAAAGTAATAATGGGATTTACCTGACAGGCGATCAAGCATCTGATCAATGAATGGCAAGGGGTAGTGATCCTTGCGAGTAGCTTGGTTGAGACGCTTATAGTCAATGCAAAATCTCCATGAATTCTACACTCTAGTTGTCAGGAGCTCTCCATGCTCATTCTTTACTGTTGTGGCTCCATACTTCTTGGGCACCACTTGTATTGGACTGACCCATTCATTGTCTGAGATGGGGTAAATGATATCTGCTTCAAGTAGTCTGGTTACTTCTTTCTTGACAACTTCTAAGATGGTTGGATTCAATCTTCTTTGAGGCTGACGGACAGGCTTTGCTCCCTCTTCTAAGAATATTCTGTGCTCACAAATTTGAGGGTTGATGCCTACTATATCTGCCAAGCTCCATCCAATTGCTTTCTCATGTTTTCTCAGCACACTGAGCAGTTGCTCTTCTTGTTGAGAAGTGAGTTCCCTTGCAATGATAACTGGAAACTTCTGATTATCCTCAAGGTAAGCATACTTGAGGTGTGGAGGAAGGGGCTTTAATTCCAATTTCTGCTCATGGCTAGGCTCTGGATCATTCGGGGCTAGTGATAATGGCAAAGTGTCCGCATTGTGTTCGGAGGGTGTCCCCACACTTTGACCTTGCTCCATGTGCTCCTCTTCTATTTCTTCTTGGTGAACTTCAGCTACAGTTTCATCAATGATGTCGCACTGGAAGATAGAATGATCTTCTGGAGGGTGCTTCATAGCTTCATTTAAACTGAAACTCACTGCTCTGCCATCTATCTCAAAGGAGTAAGTTCCTGAGAATGCATCCAGCTTGAACTTTGACGTCTTCAGGAATGGTCTTTCAAGCAGGATTGATGATGGTCTTCCTGAGTCATTAGGGGACATTTCCGGGATATAGAAGTCAATAGGAAATGTGAGCCCCTAAATGCTCACCAATACATCTTCAGCAATTTTAACTACTGTAATAATGCTTTTATCTGCTAACACAAAATGAGCTGCTGACCTTTTTAAGGGAAGGAGCCTCAAGGTATCATATATAGACAATGGCATTATACTAACACACGCTCCTAAGTCACATATGCAATCAGAAAATATTACACCTCCAATGGTACAGTTAACCATGCATGGACCTGGATCACTACATTTTTCAGGTATACCTCCCATTAAAGCAGATATAGAACTACCTAAAGGAATAGATTCTAACTCATTAATTTTATCTTTATGAATGCATAAATCCTTTAGAAACTTTGCGTATTTAGGTACCTGCTGAATGACATCAAAAAGGGGAACAGTTACCTCAACCTTTTTGAATATTTCTATCATTTTGGGATCAAGTTTCATCTGCTTTCTGGATTTCTTTGCAAGGTGTGGAAAAGGGATAGGGATGGCGTCCTGTACAGCTCCAGCTTCCTTTGGTTCTCCGTTCTTTGGTTGAACTGCTTCTTCTTCAACTATGTCTTGTACGTCCTCTTTCTCTTCAGCATCTTCCACTTCTACTACATTCTCAGTTGGGGCGTGTTCTGGTGGGCTTGGCTCCTCATGGTTCTTCTCTTGCAATGTGGTTCTGGACCTCAATGTGATGGCATTGATGCCACCCTTGGGATTAGGTAGGGGTTGAGAAGAAATTCCACTAGAGCTTAAAGGTTGGTTAATGGAATTAGGTAATGAATCTATCCTAGAGGCGAGAGCTTGTAAAGTGGCATTCAGACCATTCAAAGTAGAGTTCAGCTGCACCTGCATGTCTTGTTGTCCTTGTGCAAGAGAACGAAGCATCTTGTCATTTGATGAGGAATTAGGATAGGTGATCTGAGAAACTTGTTGTTGGTTATGCTGGAATCCTTGAGATTGTCTTAGGTGAGGTGCTCTGTAAGGCTAGTTTTGATTCTGCTGTCTGTTATTGTTATTCTATCTCTAGTTTCCATTGTTATCTCTGCCTCCTCTGTTATAGTTGTCCCTCCAGCCATGGTTGGAATTATCTCTCCAACCTGGTTGGAGTTGTCCTTCCATCCTTGGTTATAGTTTCCACCTTGGTTGTAATTGCTGTCTTGTTGATTGTATCCTTGATTCGAGCGGTCATAGAAGTTATGAGTAGCTGCCACAGTGTTGTCTTCTTGTTGGAGCTGCGGACATTCATCAGTATAATGACTATAATCAGCACATATTCTGCATACTCTTTGTCGGACTAACTGTTGGCTCTGTTGTGGTGGGTGAGGCTGAGCTTGTTGTTGTTGGTTCAACTGCATTTGCTTTAGTAGGTTGGTCATTTCACATATACTCTATGTAAGAGCAGTAGTTTCAATGCTAGAGGAAACCTCTGCAACAACTTTTGAGTGGCCATGCCTGTGCCTGTGATTCCTAGTGGACTCAGCTAACTCGCTGATCAGTTGCCATGCTTCACCTGCGGTCTTGTACTTTTTCATAGAACCATTACTAGCACCATCCAGTGTAGTTTTATCCTGAGGCTTCATGCCTTGTGTGAAGTAGCTGATCAACACCAGTCTGTCGATCATGTGATGGGGGCATGCGTCTAGAAGGTTCTTAAAGCACTCTCAGTACTTATAAAGAGTCTCTGATTCTCCTTGAACAATGCAGGAGATCTCTTTTCTTAGTCTATCTGTGACTTCAGCTGGAAAGTATTTTTCCAAAAATTCTCTCCTGAGCGTATCCCAGTTGGTAACAATCGCTTCAGGTTGGGAGTAGTACCACTCCCTCGCCTTTCCCTCAAGAGAAAACGAGAAGGTGGTTAACAAAATAGAAGTTTCATCTGCACCATTACGCCTAACAGTAGAACAGGCTGTCTGAAAATCTCTTAGGTGCTTGATAGGCTCTTGAGCAGGTAAGCCATGAAACTTGGACATCAAGTTGATTAGTGCAGTTTTCAGTTTAAAATCTACAGCCAGAGTTGGATGATGCACTTGATACGGCTGCAGTGTAAAATCTAGGGCTCCAGCCTCCTGGAGAGTAATCCTCCTAGGTGCTGCCATTCTATCTTCACGAGAATCAACTGAATCAGTAGTAAAGGAGCTTGTTTCGCTCTCAGATGGCGGTTCAGATTCGCCCTCAGATGAGACTGGTGAATCGATAACAATCACTTCACCACCCTCAGAGGCTATCCTGCGTCGAGCTCGCCTAATACGTGAAAGAGTTCTTTCAATTTCAGGATCAAACGCGGCTAAGCTCAAATCAGGCAATGAACACGTCATTCAATGAAAGAAGCATATAGCTCATGGTAAAAATAAAAATAAAATATGCAAATAAAATAAAATATGTACACTAATTAATAATTCAGCACACAATTACAACTCCCCGATAACGGCGCCAAAAACTGACGTGCAGACAGAAGTCAGCTAATTAAGAAATCAATATAGAGAATGCGTTGAGAGTATAGTTCTTAACCAGCTAAGATCCGCCTTGTCAATTTAGAAAAGTTGTCATGAAATTTAGAAATAAAAATACTGGAAGTATGAGTCCCAAGTCATCTCCCAACAAGTTGCAGGAAGGGTGCTAACTTATTAATCAGGAATTTTCAAGAGAGTTTGAGTTTGAAGAATGATTATTAATATTCTAATAAAAAGCCTTGACTTGGGGGAATGATTAATTGAAAGTTTGATAAACCACTATTTTATGGTTTACCTTATGCTCAATTGAGTGGTTTATATCAATTCTTTACTCACTTATTCATGTAATTGCATGAGTTTACATTTTTCCTTCCTGATTTTGTGCTATGATTGAAAACATGCTTCTTTGACCTTAAATTTCCTATGTTTAATCCTCTATTATTACCATTCGATACCGTGATATGTGTGTTAAGTGATTTCAGATATTACAGGGCAAGAATGACTTAGAGGATGAAAAGGAAGCATGCAAAAGTGGAAGGAATACAAGGAACTAAAGGAACTGCTAAAGCTGTCCAGCCTGACCTCCTGGTACAAATCGACCATAACTTGAGCTACAGAGGTCCAAATGATGCGGTTCCAGTTGCGTTAGAAAGCTAACGTCCGGGGATTCGAAATGATATATAATTTTCTATAGTTTCCATACAGCTAGGTGACGTGAACGCGTGCTCCATGCAGACGCATCACAGTAACGAAAATCAGTATGTTTGAATTCGCAACCAGCGAATTCTGGGCTGTTTCTGGCCTAGTTCTCGGCCCAGAAAACACAGATTAGAGGCTATAAAGTGGGGGAATACATCCATTCATCATTGAACAACTAAAAACAACAGAGACAACATTCATATTCACAATTTTTAGGTTTTAGATGTAGTTTCAGAGAGAGAGAGAGGCTCTCTCATCTCTCTTAGGATTTAGGATTTAGGATTTCTATTATGATTAGGCTACTTCTCTTCATTCCAGGTTCAATGTTCCTTTAATTTATTTTCTACTTTTATTTATTCTATTACTTTAATTGTTATTTATCTTTCCAAATTGGCTTATGAACCTTCTCATGTTAGATTTGAATATTCTATTTAATATAATTTGAGGTATTTCATATTAATGATTGTTTTACTCTATTTATGATGCTTTCAATTTAATTTAGATTTATTTTCTCCTTTTGGCTGTGGTTAAGTAATTGGTAACACTTGAGTTGTCAAACTCAGCAGTTGATTGAGATTTGGAAATTGCTGATTGAATTGGATCGCTCTAAAGCTAGTCTTTCCACAAGAGTTGACTAGGACTTGAGGATCAATTTAATTAGTCCACTTGACCGCACAAATCAGGCCACGCGACCGCGTCACCCACGCGTCCGCGTCATATGCGACGTCCAACTTATCCAGATCAGCCAAGATATCTTATCTTTTCTTCCACAAATCCTAATTTCTTTCTTCTTCTTTCTTCTTTCTTTCTTTTCTTCTCCCCTCTACTCTTATATCCCTTTAATTTAATGTATTTATTTGTTCTTTTTTTCTTCTTAATTTTATCTTAGCTTAATTCCTTTTGGTTTCTTTTTTAATTCTTTTTCATGCATTTTTATGTTGGTGTTGGAGTTTTATTTGGATAGTACCTTATTTTACTTGAGCCTGTGGCTATTCTGAGAAGAGATTTGACAATTAACATTTACTTATGGCTCTCATATACATTTGGATTACATTATTTTAATCCCTATTTTAACTTTCACACCCAGTGTTTGTGAAAAAGCTTTTATGGCATTTTGAATCTTATTTTATTTTACTCTTTCACTTGCATACCTCTTTTTCACAACACTTGTGCTCCACATGTATTTGGAATTATCATTCACAATTGTCATCATTACACATGCCCTTTAATTTGGCACATTTATTACTTGATGCTTGAGCTATGCTTCTCATGCCTATTATTTGCATGTTTTTACCCTCTTGCATCTAATTATTTTGAACTGCCCTTTTTGATCTTTATTGTTATCTTCCCTACATGTTGTAGCTACCATGTAGTTGGGCTATCATCTTTCCTTTGGCATTCCTTATCACTTGGAATTTCCTCCCTTCTGGTCTTAGTTTTCTATATTTCACACTCTTCCTTTTTCTTCTTCCTTAGGCATGGGTACCAAGAAAGGAAAAGAGAAGGCCACTGACAAGATACCGGCACGGAGAGGAACCAAGAGACCTCCAGCTAAGGCGCCTCTATCTACAAGTGTCAGTTGGAGCAACCCGTCCACTCGCACATCTTAGCATGCACCAAGGACGGTGCAATCTTTAAGTATGGGGAGGTCAATACCGACTTCCGTGGGTTAGTTATTTCCTTCTTAACACCAATGTTTTATTTTTTTTTTGTTTGTTCATTGTTGCATTTGCATGTTTGATTGCATATTTGCTTGATTTTGTGCATATTCTACCACTGCTTGGTTAAAGTAATATTTTCTTTTTCAAGAAACTTTTTATATCATTTCACTAATTTGATTTAAAAATTTTTTTAAACTTGTTTGAAGAAATATTATACTGGAACATGGTTTAGAACTCGAACACACAAAACCTGTGAGATTTTTGAGCTTATTTGATTGGTTATATTTTATCAACCAATTTTTTTTTGTGTGCATTGTTCTCTCTAAAATTGTGATCTTTGTCTTGCTTAATTCTATATTTCCATGGTTTGATGTATGCATGAACTTATGTGATAGAGGCTTTGTTTCACTAAGCTTACATACCCATATGGCCTTAACCTTTCATTATCCTTTGCAAACCAATTTGAGCCTATTTTACCCCTTTTATTCTTTACTTTAGCACATCATTAACTCTAAGCAAAAAACAATAATGTCCTTAATTTGAATCCTTGGTTAGCTTAGACTAGTGAGAGTACTCATGAATTAAGTGTGGGAAAAAGTAGGTTTGGAAACATTTGGTTTGAGAATTGAGTATGTTATATATCTTTATGAAAATGTGAAAGAAATGTTTAGAACATGTTCATGCATTCTTCAATAATTTAATCATATGCATTGAAAAAAATAAAAAAATAAAAAAAATAAAAAAATATAAATAATAATTAAAAAAAAGAAGAAAAAGAGAAAAAAAAAGAGCAAATAAGTAAAAGGGGACAAAATACCCCAAAGTAAGTGGTGAAAGTAATGCATATGTACTGTACTCAAAATTTGGATGCATGAATATGTGGAAAACATGGTTAATGGATAGTTAGATGTGGTATTATAATTACATAGATTGTCTAAAGTTAGGTGGAAAGTTTAAGTTAATTAAGGATTCAGATTTTAATTAGTCCACTTGGCCAAATACAATCCTACCTTGACCCTAACCCCATTACAACCCTTAAAAGACCTCTTGATATGTGTATTTGTGCATTAAAATTTTGTTGATTGGTAGAAGAAGAGAAAGCCTTAGAAAGCAAGGTTAGTAGAGAATTGAGAGAGTCGAACCTTAAACACTTGAGTGATTAGAGTGTATACACTTCCGGTGAGGGTTCGATGCTCGATTCTTTGTTCCCGGCTTTCATGAGCTATTTTCTTCCGCAAGTTTACTTGTACTTTATTTTGTGATTTGAATTAGTGAAATCCAGTTCATATTTGTTCTTGAAATATTTATTACTTTTTACCAAGTAGGTAGAAGCATCTTAGCATATAGTTGCATTCATATAGATAGGTTGCATTTCATTCATTCTACCATTCCTCTTCACTCTTATAGCTTATCTTGAGCTTAGCATGAGGACATGCTAATGTTTAAGTGTGGGGAGATTGATAAACCACTATTTTATGGTTTATCTTATGCCCAATTGAGTGGTTTATATCAATTCTTTACTCACTTATTCATGTAATTGCATGAGTTTACATTTTTCCTTCCTGATTTTGTGCTATGATTGAAAACATGCTTCTTTGACCTTAAATTTCCTATGTTTAATCCTCTCTTATTACCATTTGATGCCGTGATATGTGTGTTAAGTTATTTCAGAGATTACAGGGCAGGAATGGCTTAGAGGATGAAAAGGAAGCATGCAAAAGTGGAAGGAATACAAGGAACTGAAGGAACTACTAAAGCTATCCAGCCTGACCTCCTGATACTAAATCAACCATAACTTAAGCTACAGAGGTCCAAATGATGCGGTTTTAGTTGCGTTGGAAAGCTAACGTCCAGGGCTTCGAAATGATATATAATTTGCTATAGTGGCCATACAGATAAGCAACGCAAACGCGTACTCTACATGGACGCGTCGCAGTGACGAAAATCAGTGTGTTTGAATTTGCAACCAGCGAATTCTAGGCTGTTTCTGGCCTAGTTCTCGACCCAGAAAACACAGATTAGAGACTATAAAGTGGGAGAATGCATCCATTCATTATTGAACAACTAAAAACAACAGAGATAACATTCATATTCACAATTTTTAGGTTTTAGATGTAGTTTTAGAGAGAGAGAAAGGCTCTCTCCTCTCTCTTAGGATTTAGGATTTAGGATTTCTATTATGATTAGGCTACTTCTCTTCATTCCAGGTTCAATGTTCCTTTAATTTATTTTTACTTTTATTTATTCTATTACTTTAATTATTATTTATCTTTCCAAATTGGCTTATGAACCTTCTCATGTTAGATTTGAATATTTTATTTAATATAATTTGAGGTATTTCAGATTAATGATTATTTTACTCTATTTATGATGCTTTCAATTTAATTTAGATTTATTTTCTCCTTTTGGCTTTGGTTAAGTAATTGGTAACACTTGAGTTGTCAAACTCAGCAGTTGATTAAGATTTGGGAATTGCTGATTGAATTGGATCGCTCTAAAGCTAGTCTTTCCACAGGAGTTGACTAGGACTTGAGGATCAATTTAATTAGTCCACTTGACTCTCCTTTATTTAGTAAGGGTTAACTAAGTGGGAGCAAAATCCAATTCTCATCACACCTGATAAGAATAACTAGGATAGGATTTCCAGTTCTCATACCTTGTCAAGAGATTTTTCTAATTATTAATTTATTTTTCTTGCCATTTAAATTACTTGTTCCTTATTTCAAAAACCCAAAAATATACAATTTCATAACCAATAATAAATCATACTTCCCTGTAATTCCTTGAGAGATGACCCGAGGTTTCAATATTTCGGTTATCAATTTTATTGGGTTTGCTTAAGTGACAAACAAGTTTTTGTAAGAAAGGATTATTGCTTGGTTTAGAAACTATACTTGCAAACGAGAATTTATTGTGAATTCTAAACCATCAATCTTTTAGTTCATCAAAGTTCTATCCTTGTTGGGATCTCTTAAGTGTAGTATCAAAAAGGTTGTTGTTTTTACTTAGTTAACTTTTACTAAATAAAGGAAAGTCAAGTGATTGAGCTAATCCTTATTCGCAAATCCTAGTCATCTCGCTTGGGAAGGTCTAGCATTAGTAAATACAGAACTAGCCAACAACTTCCAATTTAATCAGCACTTAAGCCTTCCAACTCAAGTGTCTCCTTTTAATCAACCCCCATGTCAAGTTTGGAAAATCTACTCCATTGACATGAATATAATACTCAGAAAAATATAAGAAGACATAATAAATTAATTCAAATAAAATAGAGACTGAAAATTAATTAAAAGTAAAAGTAATCCTCTTTATCAACAATCAATGAAAATAATCCAATTAGAACTCTAGATAAAATAAATAAGGATATGGAAGAATAAGGGACAAAGTAAACAAACTAGAATAATATCTTCAACGGAGGTAATGACTCTTCAATATCCAAAAGCAAAAGCAATAACTAGGAATGTAAAGAGAAACTAGAGGAAGAGTAATTCTCTCTCTAGATTCAGATCTAAAACTAAAAGTAATCCTAATATGAATGAATGTATCTCTCCATCTATGCGTGTGTGTTGAGTCTCTGCTTGTTTCCTGGCTCTATTCTGTGTTTCTGGGCTAAAAACTGGGTCAAAACGCGGCCCAAAATCACCCCCAGCGTTTTCTGTTATTTCTGCAGATCGCGTAGGTCACGCGTACGCGTCGTCCACGCGTTCGCGTCATTCAGCGATTTACCTTGTCACGCGTACACGTCGTCCACGCGTTTGCGTCATTCGTGCAGACTCCAATCCACGCGTTCGTTTCAGGCACGCGCTCGCATCGCTGCGATTTTCTCCATTCCACGCGCTCACGTGAGCCATGCGCACGCGTTGGTGTTCGCTGGTCATCTCCTTATTTTCTTGTGTTCCTTCCATTTTTGCAAGCTTCCTCTCCATTCTCTAAGTCATTCCTGCCCTATGAAGCCTGAAACACTTAACACACGGATCACGGCATCGAATGGTATAAAGGAGAATCAAAATATACTAATTAAAGATCTCTAGGAAGCAAGTTTTCAATCATAAAATAACATTAGGAAGGAGTTAAAAAATCATGCAATTAATATGAATAAGTGGGTGAAAACTTGATGAAACCATTCAATTAAACACAAGATAAACCATAAAATAGTGGTTTATCAGTAACCACCTCCGCAAAGAGAATCTTAAGAATAGATTCAAGACTTTAAAGGATCATTTTGGAGTTTGTTATGATCATTTTCATGGGCTTAGTGGATTTTTTCGAAATCCAATTACAAAGATGTTTGAGGCTGATTAAGGTAAACTTTATGCATTTATTCTCTTTTTTGGTTAGAAATTTCACTAGTAAATATTGAAGAATTATATCAATAATATATATTTACATATAGACACACTCATAGTAAATATTCTTCTATTTGATTTAGACAAAACCAGAAGTGAAAAAGTGGATGCGTACTCCAATCAAACACTATGATAAACTGTTTGAGATATATGGTACAGACAGAGCAACAGAAAAATATGCTGAAAGTGTCAAAGAAAGAGTGAAAAGGTGGGAGAAGCATAAAGAAACAATTAACTTGAATGATGATGAAAGTTTTAAAATATGGAAGAGGAGTGGAATGATGAGCCAATTACTCCTCATGCTACTAGTTTTACAATGGTTATAGTCCTGAAATTAATTTATCTAACCAATCAACTGGCTCTCAAGGAACATCATCAAGAGTTACTAAACGCAAAACAACCATGAGTGATAAATTAGAATCAGAAATGGAAAGAATGAGTCAAGGCATTCAAACATTGACCGAGACGATGAAGGATGTGAATCGTTTTTATTAGAGATCAATTAATATTGTTGAAAAGCAAGTGTTAACAACTGAAGAACAAGTGCAGGTAGCTAAGGAGCAAGTTCAAATTGCTAAACAACAAGTGTGAATAGTTGAAAGGGGTTTTATGATTCTTGAGCAAAGTAGGCTTTGAATTTACTCTAGAAATGATGTGTGGACTGAGTTAGAGAATTTAGGTGTAATGCTAGAATTGCGTATGAGGTGTTACCGCTTTTTATGCAGAGAAGATAGAGAGAGAATTTTTTGGTGTTCCAGCTGACGTACGTCTTGCCACGTTATATGAATTGATGAAAGAAGTAGGTGCACTTTAGAAACAATAGTCCTAGTAATGTGGCTAATATTTTGAGACTGGCACAAATATAACTTTATGATCAAGAAAGGTACTAGTATCTTTATATTTTGTGGGTAACATATCTATGACTTAATTAAGGCTTATAATGATAATACCTCATACCTTTATATTTTGTGACTTTCATAACTATAACTATTGTTAACTATGCTATTAGTAATGAGTTAGTCAAAGGAGTCTATGCTATTAGTAATGATTTGATCAAAGAGGTCCGAGTATTAATTTTGTTAGTTTTATGTGTAAATTTTGGTTTTAACTGACCTTAGCGTATTATCATGTAAGACTTCTTTGATGTGTATTTGTAAATGTAATATAAGACATAATATATTAATCAAATGATATCATGTGATCGGTTAACCTCTTTAGAACTATGTACACGTAACTATTGATTTAGATATTCTTCTTCTTGAAATTATTTTCAGTTTATGTGTTGGGATGAGTAGTAGACAAAAATAAAATTTATATTTAAATAAATCACTCTAATTTTTTTATTATTATTATTATTATTATTATTATTATTTTTTTATATTTTTAAAAGAAAGAAAGAAAAAAAATTTCCAAGAGAGGAAGAAGAAAGAAAAAAAAATAGAAAGAAAGAAGAAGGAAAGAAGAAAGAAGGAGAAAGGAGAAAGGAGAAAGGAGAAAAACAAGGTGCAATAACTTATTAACTCATTTTTTTCTCTCTATTTTTTTTTCAAATAAACAACATAAATTAATTATCTTTCAATATCTTTCTATCTTATTTTTCTTTCATCTAAATACACCAATAAAAATTAAATTTCACTTTAATTTCTTTTCTTTCTATTTCTTTTCATTCAATTTCTCTCTTTCCTATTTCTTTTCACCCCAATGTTAGAGAATGCCATAGAATATAGATGAAAAAAAAATTCTAAACATTCCTGACAATTATTTCAAAAGATAATAAGATCTTTAACTAAAAAAAAATCTAATCCAACTCCTAAGTTTTATTTTTATGGGACTAATTAGCTCCTGTGTCAAAAATAATTAATGTTATTTATTTTTTGCATAAGGACTAATCAATTCCTAAAAAAAAATAAGAAGATGGGTTGAATGTTTTATTTTTTTGGGGACTTGGTAATCTTTTCAAGTTAATTATTAGAAATCGAGTGGAATATTCACTCAATATAGATACCCAAAACAAAGAGCAGTTTAACTGGGCTGGAAATAATGATTGATATCATGAATGATATCACCAAACAACAGCAAAGAAGTCTCAGACAATATAATTGATGCTTTCTACTTTTCTGACTGAATAGACGTTTCAATCTTCATTAGTCAATTTGGCCAAAAATAAAAAATAAAAAACCGATAAGGAAGCGATGATATATAGTATTTTTTTAAAAAAAAAATGTTTTTGTACTTTTAAATTAATTTTAAAATATTTTAAATTTATTAACTTTTTAATAAATTTAAAAATAAAATTAATACTTATTTTGAGAAAGATGGAATGTAATATTCTTTTTCAGTTTATTATAGTTTCATTAATCTCGTTGTTGAGGAGGTTATTAAATTATTATATATTTGTGGGGTTTTCAGTTTTCTCCTCCAATCATGTCTTTTCTTTTTTTTTTTTTAATTGCGATGCTAATGGTAAAAACATTCAAATCTGCTTTCCTATTTAGTACACGCATGAGATGAGATAAATACCATTAATGTACCCGCTTTTCCCTTGACTGCTTTAGTTCATCTTTCGTGTAAGAAAGGTATAAGTAAATAATTTTTATTCAATCAATTTTAAATAATTATAATTAATAATAATTAATTAATATAAAATATAATTTAAAAATATTTGTTGATTAGATTCTTGTTATAACAGTCGATATTTTCGTTGCAACACATTCAGTTATTATTGTAACACACCTAATTATTGTTGTAACATACTCCGCCAACGTTATAGTGAATTCAACGCTGTCGCGTACATATCCGCCATCCATGTCGGACGTTACACTAGACTTGACCTAGCATTGGACCGTGTACGCAGTGTTGCCCCTTGTGAGTGCACATACCACTCATCCGTTAACACGGTCCATAAACCTTCTTAGCGAGTTGGTTTTTTTAATTGTATTTTTAATTTTTATGTTTAATTATAATTACCAATCAATTATATTATCCATTAGAATAAAATATTATTTAGATTCCTAACGTCTTTAATATTTAAAACGTTTTATTTTTATCCAAAACATTTTACTTTGTCATATTTTAGTTATTTTAGTTAAAATTAAATATTTTTCTTTTCAAAATATCTTTTTTATTATGATTTTCTTCTAAACACCGACAAAAATCGTAACTATAGTAATCATAATGTTTATTATAGTAATTTGAGATCAAAAGTGATAGAATAAAAATAGAAAAAACGAAGATAACAATATAAAAAAAAAGTATTTTTAAAAATATTTAATTTCGATCCAAAAATTAAAATAGAACAAAATAAAATATTTAGAATAAAAATAAAATATTTTAAATATTAAAAATAAAATAAAAATTTACTCTAAATATTAAAAAACTTAAAATACCAAAACATACAAATCAAATTTTAAAAAAATTATAAGATAGATTGACAGATTGAATCGCTAGTAAATGGATCTCGATTATTAAGATTTAAGAATAACAGATCTAAACTTCTAAAAGGTTAGTATATATTTTTTCTAAAACAAATTTAAATCATGTGTAAGATTGCCCAATGTCAAGAAAATCATTATGATGTGTCTCATAATTTAAATGGATAAACTAAAATGTAGTAATACTAATACATTATGCTCCATTTAGAATTCGAAACAGGTTTTGTCCAATAATATATTACAAATAGCACAGGCAAGAATAATACTGTCTGGTGTCGGCAATGGAATGTTTGTCCAAAAGAACCTTAATCATTTAAGCTAAGGCTGGGAAAACATTCACTGAATAATGGAAGTAGATGTTGGGTACGAGAGTTAACAGTGATAAAATAGCAGCAACTAAAATTTGTAGGCAAAAAATAGATAAAATTGACTAGGAATTTAGACAATAATAAAATTATAATTTTTTAAAATATATAAAAAAATTTATAATATTTTTTTGTTATCATTTTTTATAACTTTATCAAATTATATAATAAATTAATAAATATCAACTTAATCTTATCATCATGTACAATTCTTTTAGTACATCATTAAGTGATAACAATTAAATTTTAGACTAAATCAAAGATTCTAACTAAGCTAGTTTATTTAATTTTGACTTTAGTCAAAGATTATCACTAAATATTTTAGACTTTCATATGTTATGTATGTGTAACAGCTTTAAATTGATCAAGCTGTAGCATCACACTTAGACTCTAGTCAAAGTTCTATAATGTTTTTTAGTTTCCTTTAAATTTTAACTTGCTCCACTATACCATTTGTAACTTTTAATTATTTTTGTTGCTTCAGATAAAAAAAATGCTTTTTTTTTCATAATTTTTTACTCAAAATTATTCTTTTTGTGTATTTATGTTGCTCATATTTTTAATAGATTAAGAGAAGATCTACATCAACTAAATTTATCTGTATTGATTGATTTTATCATAATATCTATAAAATTGTCGTTGTTGATATGGATTTTCTGCATATTTACTTTTTCTTCCTCTATTATTTCACAAACAAAATGATATTGAATGCCTAAGTGTTACTTTCTTGAGTGAGAGGCTGGATTCCTTGCCATGTGCAAGGCATTTCAACTATCACAAAATATTGAAATTATATCCTGTTTGTTTGTGCCAAATTCATCCATTAATTTTTGCAACCAAATTATTTTCTTACAAAATTGCATAGTAATCATATATTCAACTTCTGTAGTTGATAATGCTACAACAACTTTAATTTTAATAACCAACTTATTGCACCTCCTACAAGTGTGAACACATAACCTGTAGTAAATTTTTATTTGTCAAGGTCTCTTGCAAAATCAGAATCAAAATAACCTTTAATGGTAAATTCAAATCTTTCAAAATATAGAGCAGTATTAGAGGTTTCTTTGATATATCGTAGGATCTTCTTCACAGCACTCCAATACTTTTTTTTCTGGATTTGCCATGAATCTGTTGACCATCCCAATAAATTGAGCAATATCTAGTCTAGTGTAAATCATGGCATACATAAGACTTCCTACTAAATATGCATATGATACTTGAAATATTTTTATATTTTCTGCTTCATTTCTAGGATACATCTCATAAGATAATTTAAAATTGACAAGTAGGATAGATATTTGCTTACACTCTTGCATGTTGAAGCGCTGCAAGATCTTCCTCAAATAATTTTATTGGGATAGCCAAATCTTCTTATCTTTTTCTGTCTCGAAAAATTTGCATCTCTAAAATCTTGTTCGTTGGTCCCAAATTTTTTATATCAAGCTCCCTAGCTAATTGTGCCTTTAATTCTTGGACACGATTTTTGTTGGAGCCTATTACCAATATGTCATCCACATATAATAGCAAAATGATAAAATTATTATTACTAGACCTTTTGTAATAAGTACAATAGTCAGACTGAAGTCTGTTGTAATCAAGGATAATAATGAAGGAATCAATATATTATACTACTATCTCGACGCCTGCTTAAACCGTACAAAAATTTGGTTAATTTGCAAACAGAATTTTCTTTTTTTGGTTCTTCAAAATTTTATGGTTGGAACATATATATCTCTTCCTCAAGTTAACTGTGAAGAAAAGCAGTTTTTACATATAGTTGGGATAGATATCAATCAAACATAACAAAGATAGCAAGAACTAATATGATTGTAAAAATTCTTACTACAGAAAAAAATATTTCATTGAAATCAATACTTTTTTTTTTGGCAAATCATTTCACCACCAGTCTTGTACGATAATGTTTCATTTGGTTGTGATGGTCATGCTTAATTTTGTAGACCCATTTATTACCAATAGCTTTTCTTTCATCTGAGAGTAGGACAAGCTCCCATGTCTTATTTCTGTATAATGCTTCAATTTCTTCTTCCATGAATGTCATTCACAACGAAAAATCTATATTTTCTATGGCCTCTTGAAAAGTTAACAGTTCTCTATCTTCGATAACAAAATAATATACATCATGGTAAGTCATGACAAAATCGGCATGCCATGATGGTCTTCTTATTTTATGTATTGTTCTGCGAGCTTTAGTTAGTCCTTATTCAACTTGTTCTAGTTCTGCTTTAGAAAAATCTTTTTCTCCAAACTTATCATATATGTATATTGTAATTTCTTAGGTGCTACTGTTGTTTTCTTACTCTTAAGTACAACTCATTTTCAATAAATATAACATCTTTACTAACAATAACTTTACAGAAAATGGGTTCCCACAAACGATATATCTTTACATTGTCATCATAATCCAAGAAGATACATTTCTTTGATTTAGGATCAGATTTTATTCTTTTTTAGATATTGAACATCACATAAATAAGACAGCCAAACATATGTAGGGAAGAATAATCAAGTGACTTACTTTATTACATTTTTATTGGTGTTTTCAACCCAATTGCTATTGATGGCAGAGGCGGATTTAAGGGGTCCTAAGGTAGCCATGGTCCCTCCCATTTTTTTTTAAAAAATTAGTATTATTAGTTTATTATTATTATATAATATATATATATTATAGATTAAATATATTTTAGTATATTACACACAAAAAAAAATTTACATGTTAGTAACTTAATATGTATAAATTATAATGTGTATTATAATATATTAGTAGCAATCAAAAAATAGCTTTAAAAATTAATAAAAGCTTATAAATATATAAATAATTAAAAATTTATTGAAAAATATAGGTTTGAGTTAATGTAAAAAATCAACAACTATAAAAAAAATTTTATTTTGATTCTTTCTATAACAACAGTAACAACTGAATAGATTTTTTAAACAATAAAAATTATTAAAACAAGACTTTAAAACAATATGGAAAACAAATTTTTAGCAGATTATATGATTGTATATGTTGAAAAAGAGAATGCTTCAAAATTTATTTCAGATGATAAATTGATAATTTGAGTTATATGAAATATCGCAAAACAAATTTAAAAATACTAAAATCCTAAAGTATGTAATTAAATGCTGATTTTTATATAATATAATTATTAATTTTGACTTATATACTATAAATTATATTTTATTAATTTTTTATTATATTATATTTTAATTTATTTTATATTTAATTTGGCCCCCTCTTATAAAATTTTTGGATCCGCTACTGCTCCT
>NC_029793.2:130322014-130323388 GCF_000816755.2 Arachis ipaensis | reverse complement strand
TGTATAAAAAATAAAAATTTAAGTTTAAATTTTCATTAACTCATTATATGTATATATTTTATGAATATTTATATTATATTTTAAGAATGTGGATTAAACAAATAGAATTGACAACACTCTGATTCTATTCGTTGTGGGTCCAATTGCGAATCTACTTCCACCGAACTGAAGCAAATTGGATATTTGTGAATTGTGTTAGTTGGCTACTTGAAATTTTTTTGTTTATAAAGTTTAATTTTGATGCATTAATTTTATAAAGTTGTGTAATTATATTTGTTTTTTTAGATGACTATGATTAATGTAAAAAATAGTTATTTTTGTATATATGGTATTATATAATTGTATATATATATGTAAAATTATTTTACATTAGCAGAATGATAGTACATGAAAATAAAATTTTTATTTTAATAGAATTTAATTTTGATACACTAATAGTATAAAATGTTTTATATAATTATTTAATCATATTTGTTCTTTTGAATGATCATTCATGTGATCAAAATAAAAGATCATTATTTTTATTGATATAACGTTATATAATTAAATACACGTATAAAATTATTTTATACTAACAATATATTAAAATTAAATTTGTTTTAATATTGGCCCATTATATAAAGTCATAACGAATCTTGTCAAATTACATCCACGTGTTTGAAAATTATTTGAGTAATTTGGATGACCCACTTCACAATACAAATTCCTCTATGATGACCTCAATGTTAAAAATTTAACTATTGTCCAAATTAGTTTACAAAATTTTTAAATTGAATATTTTAATTTTTAGCAATACAATATTTAATTTAATCTATAGGTATCATATTCTATGATCATTTTTTAACGATGACGAAGAAAATGAGTTATTGTTGTTTGAAAAAATAGAAGAACTCTCATTTAACATAAAATTTTTCACATAAACAATAAAAATTATTTGTGCAAATATTTATGAAGATATAATATTTTATTGGAACTTGCATGCAATGTAAACCAAGTCATCTATAAAGTTAAATTTGTAAGTTTTGGTCAACCTCAAGATCAATGTAGATGATTTACAAAATTTCAATGTAAAGCTCCTAATACTTTGCAATACTTCAAGATAAAATATCTTGGTAAATTCAAGTGTTCTGTTCATCTTTCTCAGAAAATTTAAAAATTCAGTTGTTGTAATGTTGCACAAAATAGACTTGCAGTTAAAGCTATTTGTGCTAGTTAGCAATTATACCAAAAAAAATAAATTTTTTTCACTTGAAAATATTTTTCTAAATTTATTTAGTGTCAATATTTTAGGAGTTTAGGTATATAAATAATGACCTTCATAATTTATTAACTTCTTAAATTTAGTTGTTATTATTATATATAGTTTTTATATTA
>NC_029793.2:130315618-130321852 GCF_000816755.2 Arachis ipaensis | reverse complement strand
TCAGAGATCATAAAAAAATAATCTATTATGTCAGTAAAAGATAATCAGTGATTATTACTGCTGACCATATATACTTTGTAATCGAGCGTGTGCATCAATAATTCATAAGTGTACATATTTAATCTGTTAAGTTAGGGGTCTTACTTTATATTTTATTAAAAATTTTTTAAATTTTTAAAAATTTCGTTAGAGGTTTTTTAAAATTTTTAAGGTTTTGTCAAATAAGCTTATAAAAATTAGAAAAAGTTTTTAGTTGCAGAATATTATATAAATAATTAGTCTTTTTAATTTATGTATTTTAAAATTAAAAAAAAAAACTAAAATGTTTAATTTTAAAAACTTTAAGATTAATTTGGATAATTATTCAAAAAATTTTAATGTGGATTAGTTGAAACCAACCTAGTTAGGATTTTTTTCATTTATAAAATAAAAAAAATATTTATTTCCTCCAAAACTAGTTTTTAGCTTTATTTTCGAATATA
Organism: Arachis ipaensis; assembly: GCF_000816755.2. Classification (NCBI taxonomy): domain Eukaryota; kingdom Viridiplantae; phylum Streptophyta; class Magnoliopsida; order Fabales; family Fabaceae; genus Arachis; species Arachis ipaensis. The sequence continues at coordinate 130,321,370 of NC_029793.2, read as the reverse complement.
CAATTTTTTTTTGGGATTAACAGCAAGTTTGCCGCCCCCGGTGAACTCTATGAAGAGTTCACCAGACTATATATACTGGTGGGACCATTTTGGCTTGTCGCTTTCTTCCTCTATTCTCTCCTCCAAATTTTCTCTGTTACTTGTTTCTGCCTTTTCGACATCCGTGAAGTTCAATGTGGACGATTGTCTCAGTTCCGGGTTAGTAAATAATAGTCTATTTTTTTTATGTTAACTTGGTTTACTGTTTACATGTTAGATAAATTTGTTAGGTATAAATTGTTTGTTAGTTAGAATAACAGATTTATTGTTTACATGTTAGTTAGTTAGTTAAACGTACTTTTTAGTGTTGTTATATTAGGTATATTATTTTATGTCACCGTTTTTTCGTATAGTGGCTGTTTATCAACATATTAAAGAATATAAGAAAGTATATTATTAGATAATTTAGTTAGAGGTATAACATTGCGTTGTGAATTAGAAGGTAATTATGTGAGCAATAAAATTTAGGGTTGAGTGAGTTATAAATTAATTACTTACATGACGACATCAGTTAAATAGGATATGCTTAAAATTAGTAGGTTTATAGCCATTTTTTATTTAGTTTATTTTTTAATAATCTAGTATGTAATTTCATTTTACTAGATTGTGTTTCGATGGAGCAGCAGTTATTGGGTTATGAGCATGAGATGTATAGATTGGATCAGGCTGAGCACATCGCAGGGATGCTTGATCGAGTGGTATGATTTTTTAACCTTTTTTTTTTATTTTATTGTAATGAAGAAAAAGTGAACTTGTTATTGTATTTATTCATGATTACCCTTTTTATTAATTTTTTTTTCATTTGGTAGGCGCCTCGGATCTTGCGCACCAGACGGAACTTGATGACACAGCCGTCGGAGCAGATTAGACCATATCTGAGACAAGCCAGATTTGAGTACGTCGCATACATGGTCGAGTTCGAGCATGATTGATCGCTTGCCTCGACGTTGATAGAGAGGTGGCGGCCTGAGTCCCATACATTTCATTTACCGTGTGGGGAGATGATTATCACCCTGTAGGATGTGGCATATCAGTTGGGACTCAAGATTGATGGTGATCCTGTGAGTGGATGCATATGTGGGTGGGAGCAGCACCACCAAGGACGGACCATTGAGGAGTTATGTGAGCAGATACTGGGTGTTGTTCCTGACCCAAAGGGCAGACAGTCACAGACGAAGTGGACTGTCAAGCTCACTTGGTTCCACAACATGGTTTGTGGAGAGCTAGAGCAGGATGCCACAGAGGAGCAGCTGATGAGGTATGCGAGAGGATACATCATGCAGTTGATAGGCGGTATCCTCTTTCCCGATGCATCCGACTCTCGGGTGCATATCAGGTGGCTTCCCCTACTAGAAGACCTTGATGCATGTGGCCGGTTGTCGTGGGGTTCAGCTGTGCTAGCATGGCTGTACCGACAGATGTGCCGGGCCATGGAGCATGGGCAGCGCAACTTGGGAGGATGCGTCAGCTTGATGCTTTCTTGGGCCTACCACCGTATTCCGTTAGTATGGCCCGATGGGTTTGATGCTCGTCACTCTCCCCTGGTCGAGAGGTATTATAAACACTTACCAAAGTTATTCAACTCATTATTAAGTTGTTTATTAATAATAAAGGCTAAAATATTATGGTTGTTGGTTGTGTAGGTAGGTTCAGTATCGGCCGGACAATGCCATAGGCGAGAGCAGGATGAGGCAGTACAGGCGGACGCTGAATAGGATTGGGATGCTGAATGTAAATTATTGATGTTTAATTTTAAGATATTAATGTTTAGTTAACTGTTGATGGTATTGCATATGATTATCTGAATTTCATCGTGCATCTGTGTTCTGTGAACAGGTTGAGTGGACTCCATATGCGGACCCACAGCTGGTTGGGCTTGTTCCACCGGTGATAGCAGAGGCGGATGCCTCGGCGGCGGTTGTCTGTCCACTGCTGTGCTTCGCTATCGTCGAGTGGCATCAGGTGGACCGGGTAGTACGTCAGTTCGGTGGCCTGCAGCACATTTTCACTAGGCCATTAAACATTGACGACATGCACAGGCTTGATGGGAGATTCTGGTCGCGGCGAGTGGTTCCCGCATTTACTTGGTGGCTGGCATGAGATATGGGATGCTCGAGCCGACCATCGTCTATGGCCTTCATCAATGTCTGTGAGAATTTAGCACCGACCTGAAGTTGTGCCAGTGCCTCGGAACCCTTCCTTGCAAAAAGTTCACCCAAACGAAAATAAGTTGACTTAACAAGGGCCATGATTGGCAAATTCCGGGGACCCTTCATGACAGCATTAATGCACTCAGAGATATTGGTCATCATATGACCAAATCGATGTCCCTCATCAGCATGTTGTGCCTACTGTGACCGTGGCATTTCTTCAAGCCAGTTTGTAATAGCTATGTTTTCGCCCCTAAGACAGACATAATAATGAGCGAACTCACGATGCGACTTCGAGTACACTGCATTAATAAGAACCTTCTTCAATTATTTGTTCCTAAAGTGGGTCATGAAGTTGGCTGCAATGTGTCTTATACAAAATGCTTGGAAGGCATGAAGTGGTTTTCATAAACTCCCTTCGGCATTCAGTGCTCCATCAATAGACTTGTGTCTGTCTAAAATCACTAACACCCCTGGTTGTGGTGTAACATGCTCCCATAAGTACGAAAGAAAGAACGACCACGCCTCCTTTGTCTCACCTTCAACAACTGCGAATGCAATGGGTAGGATGTTTGCATTGCCGTCTTGCGCTATGGCCATCAGCAAAGTTCCACCGTATTTCCCACCCATCAATAGAGATAAGTGGCTTGCAATGCTTGAAGGCCTCAACATACGGTGGAAACGTCCAAAAGATCCGATGAAACATCACAGTGTCGGTCGAGGCAGGCCATGACTGTGTCACTAGTTGCACCCAAGTACCTAAATGGACATACATTAGTCGGCTTTTTGTACGCGGTTGAATTATTTAATAGCGAATAAATAAACCGGAAATAAATCTTACCTGGCAAGTACATCTGCATAGCGAATAACCAACGAGGAAGCTCGTTGTATGACTCTTCCCAATCGCCATAGATTCTAGCGATAACTCTGTTTTGCAAGCCAAACCTTTTTGTACGACGCCTTGTAACCAAAATAATTCTCTACACCTCCTTGTAGAACCTTGATGCTGATTGTTGGATCGACCTTGACCATCATGAAAATGTGTTGTGCAATCACTTTCGAATCCAACCCACGATGATCTTTCCCCATCAAAGTTTGCATGCAAGTATGAGGACCAGTGTATTTCCTAACCTCCCACTTTTCTTACTTTCAGCGATATGATATAAGTATGCTCCAATTACAACCGGATCCGAATTGGATACATCTTGCATTGTACCTCCAATGGTCACTCTCTACTATTTTGTACTACACAGCACTCCTGATGTTGTACTGCTTAACTGCCAACATGACTTCTTCCTTGTTCCCAAATTGTTGTCCAACATCAAACTCATTGCTTGGGTCTTCTTCAGGACCCCCTTAGATAAACGACCAATCCGAAGTCATTGCATCGAGATTTAACTTAGTGAAATAATTCGGCCGGTCATATGGTTGAGAAATAGCAGGCTGTGTCAGAGCAATCTGTGTGTCACCGTAGTAGTTCATCTCCTCTTCCTCGTCACCATCATCAGGGATTTTGGGTGGTTCTTCATCAGCATCGTCTCCATCATCGGGGTTGACTTCATACTGCTCCATCATCGGATCCCTGATAGCAGAACCGTCATGACTTTCAAGACTGTCATCCATTAAGTCAACGTTACAAACTTCAATATTAGACCCTTCCTGACTACCCTCAGGTGGCATATTTAGATCTACCATCGTCCCTCTGATAGTTCGTCTAACAACGCCACTCGTCGGACTATTGTCGACAGTATCTGCAGATGATCCTCCGCCACTAAAGTCAACAAGAAACACGTATAACTCCAACAGATGAATATTGGCCCATTGATTGTGCCACGACCTTATAAGTCGTACGTCCTCGTCATCGCGCAACCGGTACCTAATTCAAAACAATAGAAATATCGCTCACAACGATGATCTGATAAATATACTAGTAACACAGACAAAGACAACACAACTATAATATACCTTTTATAAAACAAATTGCCATCTAACTCGGTCGGATATCTGTAGTAAATATTTTTCACCCTTTTAGATTCCTACTGTTCAAGGCATGCAATATCAAATTCTTCAAAGCTGTTAAACTGTTGACCTCCGGTGTCATAAACGTAATTATCGGCTGGCCCGATCTAAAGACAATTGAACCTTCTTCATCATACACTATTTTACCATCATAATGAATGGATAACAATGGATTTCCTGACATCGTAGCGATAACGTGTTAGTGAGGAAGAAAGTAATTAGAGAAGTTGTGGCTGCTTGATTTCCAATAGGCCTGCTTTTATTTCTGATTTCATCATAGAGTTCGCCCGGGGGAGGGGGCAGCGAACTTGCTATTAATCCAAAAAAAAAATCGTATATTCGAAAATAAAGTTGGAAACTTGTTTTAGAGGAAATAAATATTTTTTTTATTTTATAAATGAAAAAATCCAACCTAGTTACTCCATAAGAAAAAGATAACAATGTATTTTCTTAGTCAAATATTTATTATTACTGTTGAACTCACTGTTGATAGTCAGTAGATAATATTACACAATTAAAAATCCAACTCAATATTACACAATTCACTCAAATAAAAAAAAGTTATATGGATCCCCCCAATACCTCTATATGTAAATCGAATAAGTCATACTAGATTTAGCTCTCTTTATAAATCAAAACACATTGGTTCAATTTATGCATGCATGTATATTATCTTAGTAAATCTAATCAACCTGTTTTGATTTATGCATACATGCATAAAAACCTAATAAATATAATCAACCTGTTTTATTTGTGGCAATATTTATATATTATTTTTGCATAACCCTCCACCTTCATGCTTTTTGTCAAATTTTTAACCATTTATTATCATTATCATTAAGGATAATGTTAGGTAGACCAAAAAAAAAAATAGGCAAAACCTTCTTTATTTAGCATTAATTAATTGTCGCAACAATTAATGAATGCTAAATAAGGTAAATTATAGCTGTTTTTGGCTGATTTTCTTTGGTTACCAAATATTTTCTATTAAATTAAATAAGCAATGTAAGGCTAGGGACAATTGTTATTATGCTAATTAATGGACTCTATCTAAGCTGAAGAGAAATTAGAATCCCAAATAAAATCGAAGGGGATTAATAATTCAGGTCTAACATTAACATTGTGTCTTAATACTAAATCGAAACGGTATGTGTAGATTTATTATGGGCTCACGCGCTTGTATAAATTGAAATAGGTTGATTAGATTTATTAAATTTTTATTATGTATGTATAAATCGAAATAGATTGATTAAATTTATTAGGATAGTATATAAGTATAAATTAAATTAGTATATTTCGATTTATATAAAGAACTAATTTACTCTGACTAATTCGATTTACATATAGAAATAATTAAAAAGATTCATATAACAATTTTTTATTTAGATAAATTGTGTAATATTAAGTTAGATTTAGTTTAATTGTATATTTTATCCTAAAATTTATGAATCTCTATGTATGGACTTATTATAGCACAAGGAGGACCCAACCTATAAATTAAGTTCGAGTAAATATTAAATTAATATTCAAGAAATTTTAGTTTG
>NC_029793.2:130314273-130315520 GCF_000816755.2 Arachis ipaensis | reverse complement strand
GTTATACATTAATTCGGACAATAAAAAATAGACAAATTCTCAAGTCTCAACCAAAAATAGGTTGGTTGGGCACTTGGGCTGTCTAATTGATAAAAAGAAGGGGGTGTACTGTGAAGAACCCTACTATACCTATAATAAATTGCCAACTCACAACCGTTAACTAAAGGCAATACATGTAGATAGCCTGATAGGTAAGTTTATTTAATTTATTTATTTTTTAAAGGAGAAAAAGAAAAAAAAAACACAATAGGTAAATAGTCTAAATACTGTAGTTTCTCTTTAAGAAGTAATTTTTTAAGATTTAAACTCTCAAATTTTTATTAAATTTTGTCTAAGATTTAATTTATTTTAAATGTATTAAACTTTGAAAGAAGTCTTCGAATAACAGTTTTGTTGTCTCTATATAAACTACTAATATACTTATCAAGTTAGATTTCGTATATTATACTCTTTAAGTGTATTTTTTTTTTAATTTTACGTTAATACAAAATTCTTATGCATCAGATCTTAATATACTAAACTCTCTTAGCTTCTAATTACTTATATAGAAAATAACTATTTTCGACCAAATATAAATAACAAAAAATATTCTTACAAACTATATCTCTCTTATACATTACCAGAAAATATAATTTTCTTGAATTTTGGACTGATAAAATTTATATTAATTCTTTGTGATTTTATTTATGATATTCTTTATTTATTATTCAGATATTAAATATGGGTTGTCATTAAATTTATAGTTTTTTTTTTAAATAATTGAAAGTTTATCTATAAAAAGTTCCCTCAAAACTTACTTAAGTTTGAAAACTTAGCTCTCTCTCACACGCAAAAGAAACAGGTTTGAAGCCTTCTGAGGGCCGTCGTCGCCGTCTCAGCCTGGGCTGCGGTGGCCCTCCTCCTCTCCTCTACTACTCCTCTTTCCTGTGAAACCTCTTCCCTTTTTTCTTTCTGTCCCTTTTTTTTTTCTCTTCCTTCCAAACCTTTCATATCTTCCTTCTGAGTGTCTCACTCTCACTCTCACCAGCCACATTCTTATCACCTCTCTCTTTTCTCTCTTTCTGCCGGTCATAACCCTCCACTACCCTTCTCTTGCTATCACCTGCCTTCCCTTCTTCCCTTCGCAACCCTTTTCTTTTGTTTCTCCCTGTTTATTCTGTTGTTGCTTTGTTGCTTGTTCGTCTTGTTGTTTTCTGTTTCTAGAGATCTAGATATGAGATCCAGATCTAGATTAAATAACCTCTTTG
>NC_029793.2:130311862-130314221 GCF_000816755.2 Arachis ipaensis | reverse complement strand
CTTTTATGGGTATGTTAGTGATGTTTTCACAGGTTTGGGATGAAGATACAACGAGGACCTTTCATCTATGAAAATATTTACAGTTTTAGATAGCATTTAGACCGATTCTGAGAAGAAGAAAAGATAAGTTTCTGTGGTGCAACACTTCCTATGTAGATTTAGAAACAAAAGAGATTGTAACGAGTTTCTGTTTCTCTTGTATAACATTTTTTGTAATCGAATTTTGTGCCTCCTCTCAGACAATAGTTCAACATAGAACTTATCCATTTTCCTATTTAGTTTCAGATCTAATGTTTCTTCTGCAATATGTAAGTGCCTTAAATGAAAGTTTTCTTCTGTAAAAAAAAAAGTTTATCTACCAAGGAAAGACTGTAAGAGGCAAACAAAAAGACCAAAACTAAAATACTTTATAGTAAGTTACATGGATTAAATAATTATAGGATAAAATATATTTTTTATTTTTAATATTTTTAAAATTATTTTTAATATTTAATTTGACTAAATTTTATGATTAACGATTCAATAAATTTTAATTTTAATCATATCTTTGCCATTAATTTTTAATAATCAATAATCAATCACTTTTTTCTTCTAATTTCATGCTTAATCAAAATTTTAATTTTAACCTTAATCCATTCAAAAATTATAATCTAATCCCAACCCTATTAGCCCCGTCTTCCATCATCTTATCCTTCTTTTTTTTACCATCACCATCACGACATAACCACCTCCCCTCTACGAATACCCTCCCTCTCCTAGGCCCTAACAAACAACATTCACAACTCATCAACACCCACACATTTCCATCGCCACTAATGAAGGGTCTTTCGATGATATTGCCACCAAAGGAGACCACAACGTTGTTATTTCCACTCTATTGAAATCTTCCCTATCTTTTCTACTGTTGCACACTTTTTCTCTTTCACGCTCTCCTCATTCGCGTTCTCCACTCTGATGGCTGCATCGGCATCATCGCCGCCATCCTTGTCGTCGCCGATGTCGTCTAAATCGACACCACAAATAATTGCAACAACATCGACCTGCGGGAAATTGACAGAAAATTGAAGGATCCATCGACCTCAACGCTAGCATCAACAACCCCAAATCCGTTGCCACCGCACACAATACGCACACAACACCAACAACATTCGCCTCTTTTTTCCTCCTTCATATCTCATCTTTTCTTTGAATTTTTTTCTGTTGTTTTTGCAGGTTCTGAACAAGTTTAGCTTAGCATAACTATCTTTGTGTGCTTGTTAAGACGGATCTAAGATGTGTTGTGTTTTTTTTTTTTCCTCTTTTTCTTCGATTTGTTAATGTTAGTAATTGTTAATGTTATTTGCTGGGAAGGAAGGGTGTTGGTAGAGATGGAATGGTAATGGTGAGGATTGAGGAAGAGAATGATGAGATAATGGAAGGTGAGCCTGATGGGATTATGATTTTTGAGAAGATTGGGGTTAAAATTAAAATTTTGGTTAAGAGTAAAATTTAAAGAAAAAAAAGCAACTAATTATTGACTATTAAAAAAATTAATGTCAATGGTAGAATTTAAATTCATTAAAATATTAAAGATAAAATTGAATTAAATTAAATATTAAGAGTAATTTTAAAAAGAGTAAAGTATCATTTTTGTCTCCAGTGTTTGGGGTAAATCCTATTTGTATCCCTAACGTTTAAATCGTCCTATTTGTATCCCTAACGTTTATAAAAGTGATTCAATGTTATCCTGCCGTCAACTACACATCATGAGTGCTTTAGTTTGAGTTTTAAAAATTTCTTTTTGAAGTTAGAATACAAATGTCTGAGATAGAATCGAGATCTATTTCAAAAAATCGCTCATAACTAATTCCTATAACATTTACATAATTCACTTTTCTAGGGACATAATTGAATCTAAACACAAATAGTGGGTATAATATTAAAATCGACCACATCCAAGTAAGACCTAATTGAGAATGAATACATCCAATTGAGAATAATTGAAAAATATAATCTGATTTGTTAGTATAATTGATAGTAGGATAACATTGAATCACTTTTATAAACGTTAGGGATACAAATAGGACGATTTAAACGTTAGGGATACAAATAGGACTTACCCCAAACGTTGGGGACAAAAACGATACTTTACTCTTTTAAAAAATTTCAAAAACGTTAAGAACAAAAAATATACTTTACCCATCATTATATTATTCTACAACATATTATATTCTGACATTAAATATATTGACATGATATATTTTGGGATTAATATATTTGTCTTTCTCCCCTTTTTTTAGAAATTATTAATTTCAAATTATTATATTTATTAACATTCAATAATTAATTATAGAAAGATTTGTTAATAATCATAATATTC
>NC_029793.2:130310125-130310734 GCF_000816755.2 Arachis ipaensis | reverse complement strand
ATCATATTCAATTCCAAGATATTTTGTTGATTTACAAAATTATATGGATGTAAGAGTTGAAGGTGAACTTTATTTTATTGGAAGATGATTGAGTTTCTTTATATATATACAATGACGAACAACCTAATAGAACGTGGGTGAAATAGGAAAACTAAATTTACCACTAAGTTAAATATAATTATTCTATACATTATCTTATATGAATAACAAATGATGAAACTTACTTAATAAGAAGATGGTCTGAATTTGTATAAATTTTACATATTTAACCTGGTCAAATTATTTTCATTAATTATCGTTACAAAAATGATTTTAATGTATATATATATTAGATATATTAGAGATGTGTTAATTGGTTAATATATTTTTTTTGGTCATATATTTGGAGAATAATTTTGATAGGATAAATCTTTATGATACTAACAAAAGTCGTCAGATATCGTTGAATTTATTGGTGAATTTACCAAAAATATCTGTTAGTAATCTGTTTACCGTCGGATTTAGTAGTGAAGTTAGTGACGAATATAAACTTTTAATTGGTAAAATTCTGAAACTTATTACCATCGGATATTCGGATTTTTTTTCGATAAATTCGACGGTAATATATTA
>NC_029793.2:130307167-130309802 GCF_000816755.2 Arachis ipaensis | reverse complement strand
TTCTTTTACAGTGAGATGCTATAAATGTATTTCTTTACTAGTTATGGACTTATGGTTCAATGCAACCTTTTTTTTTTTAATAGAACAATGCAACCTAAGTTATACATGTGCACTTTAATAATACTGAGTCCCACAAACATAACAATATTTATTACGATCGAAACTTTCTTTTTTCCGTTTCAATTTCTTTTCCTAATATTTTCTTTATTTATCTTCCTCATATTGACCATGTAATTGTGAACTAGTGTGGAAGCCCATGATTTCTACCGGTGTAAATTTTCTTATTTCTCTTTATTATTATAATTATTGTATCACTTTCATATACACAAAAAAAGGGTCAGTATGTTTTTCATGTATTTATGTTTGCTTGAATGGTATATATCGGCTTTTATATATATATATATAATAATAATAATTTAATTCCTTAAATACGCAGAATATAAAAGTGTTAGTAAAATAGGAATGATCAATTTACATGAATTGTCTGCCAAATAGATTTTGTCACTATTTTAATTAAATACAGCGCTGGTAAAAATAGAATCAGACGTGTCAGAATCATTTCTAATGTATTATCTGCGAAATGGATAGAACAAAGAGAGCAACAGCATGAAAAAAGAGTATAGTAGAAATAGAAAGAAAAAAAAAATTAAAGTAGAAGAAATTAATTTTTTTTGACAAATATATAAAACATGAATCTTAGTTTAAAAAAGAAAAAGATGCATCTTGAAAAATAAAATAACAAAAGATACAATTTAAAATGGTTATATTTGAATTATGGTTAGAATTTAAATATTTAGTTAGAATTGAAATGTTAAATTTATACTGGAATTTAAATTTTAAAAACTTAAATACTAAAGAAGTAAAGATGCAATCATATAACAATTTAAAATTTACAAACAAAATATTTTATTTAATCTGTATTTATTAATTAAAGAATTTGAATTTAAAAAATTAAAAAAAAAACACTAATAACAAAAAAATATTAATAAAATTTTAAATTAATATTAGAATCATAAATCAAGATTGAAATTTTAAATTAAATTTTATTAAAATGCATTATTATTCATTTTAAAGTGTTAAAAAAAATATTGGATCAAGCTATATATAATTTGAGTAATGCTATCCTAAGTTTTCGAATTTCAAATTCAAAAATAAAGGAATCCACTTAGTTAGTTTATCCCGTAGTTGGTTCTCTATATTTTTCTTTTCGGTTGGACTTGATTAATAAAGATTTGGATGTGTAATATTATTCTATAATTTAACATATGACAATTCAATATATTATGTGTTGCCTTAGTTTCTTTTTCTTTCTCTTTTTTTTTTCTTCTAGCGCCATTTTTGTTCTTCTTCTTTCTCTTCACGATGTATATCATATTGTAGGATAGTGTGATCATTTGTTGTTTTTTAATGGCAAATATTATCAAATAAAATGGTGTAATAAATTAAAAAGAGATGTATTTACTAGTTCAGGAAATACTAATTTATTTTTCAATGGAATAAATTATATATTGAATAACAAAAGTTGTTATTGGTTTCTCTTCATACTAACTAATATTCAACGATGGTGTTTTGATACACCATGTTACCAAGAAATATTAATCAATCTAATCAATTTTGTAACGACTTAAGTCTATAAATTTGAAAAGTTAAAAATCATGTCATAAAATGTGAAGTTCTAATAAGGAACAATGTTGATCATATTGTTTTGAATTCAAGAATTAATACGATGCCAACAAATAAAATTGTTCCAGGTAAATTTCAACAAAGACAAAAGTCCATAAGCATTGCTATTAATAACGAGAAATTAATCTATTTTAAAGACAAATATATTTTTTCTACAGATTTTCTAATTTGGCAGGCCAAAAACTAATCTACCACATATTGAAGCTCTATTTATTAAGGGTCTGCCGCTAACTAATGAATTGTTACACACACAAGGCGAGATTCGAATTCCAAATACTTGCTTAAGCATACAAATGAAATTACCATTCAACCAATCCAAATTGGTTAAGGCAAATACAAATTATTTTTAATATTTTTAAGTTATAAAATATATATATATATATATATATATTGTTTAATATTTTAATAAAAAAATTATATAATTTTATGTATTATTCCGTACAAGACACGCGAACATATACTACTTATTCTATAATTTAACATATGACAATCCAACATATTATGTGTTGTCCTAGTTTCTTCTTCTTTCTCCCTTTTCCTCTTCTAGTGCCATGTTGTTCTTCTTCTTCTCTTCACAATGTATCTTCTTCCTCTTCAAGCTAAAATTCATGTTATGCATGTTTGTTATAAAAAAAAATCTCTTCTACTTTATTTTTTCTTTTTTATTTTCTCCTTTTATTTTGTCTCTACTCTTTTTTTGTGTGCTCTTATTCTCTATGCTATGCTCTCCTGCTTCACCCATTTCGCAGGTGATAAAGCAGAAATAGGGCCTTCTATTTCGCGGATAATATATTAGAATGATTCTAATACGTCTGACTCTATTCTACAGGCGCTCCATCTCATCTCACAAATGTTTTATGTGAATTAGTCATGCGTATTTTAACAACATTGTTATATTAATATATTGTGTATATTTATAAAATTAAAATATTTTTTATATTTATATATATAA
>NC_029793.2:130306683-130307130 GCF_000816755.2 Arachis ipaensis | reverse complement strand
AGAGCAAAAAAAAAGTTAACTACTAATTCGATAATTGAAAAATTTAGTATTGATAAAAAGGTCTTTAAAAAATATTATCGATAAAATAGTCTCTGAATAATTTAAAAATATGACAAAAAGAATTAATAATATAATGCTACACATTTAAGTCATTTTATAAATTAAGTCTAATCAAGTTAAATAATAAGACTTGGAATAATATTAGTCAACTAATTTTTGTTATGTTAGATCAATTTAGTTAGACTTGGTTAACAAAAAAGACTTAGATGTGTAATATTATTCTAAATATTATATTTTTTGTAAGTAAAAATAATTATATTTAATAAATAATTTATCCAATTGATTTAAATTTTTATGACAATATTTAAATAAATATTTAAAAGGTGTACAAAAAAGTTCAAAGTAAAATTTGATTTTTAGATTTTTTTAATTTTTCAAAACAATGCG
>NC_029793.2:130298453-130304824 GCF_000816755.2 Arachis ipaensis | reverse complement strand
TACTTAATATCTAATTTTTTTGTCGTATTTTTAAAGATTTCAAAAGCTTATTTATGATTAACATGTTTTTAGAATTTTTTTGTGAATGATGTAAACTTTTGAGTATTATTTTGATAGTTTATTAAAAAAATAACACAATAAATCCAAAAGCACATGGGGATTGCTCACTTGCTTATAGTGTATTTACATGCTGTTAGAGAAAAAATTATTATTATATAATGAAATAATTATTATATGTTAATATTTTTGTGCACTTATTATATAATATTTATTATTTAACAGTTTAGTTGTTTTAGTTATTTCTAAAATTTTTAATTGACACTAAGCAAAAAATGTGAAAATAATTATAGAGACTATTTAAATTGGTCGTAAATAGTGTATAAAGTGTAACTATTAGTTGATATAGAAAGTCTATATTGGTCTTAGGCTAACAATATAAAGGAGTTCAATTCTTTAAGAAAACATTTAGAAACTCAAAACGCTCTCAGCCTCTTAATATCACAGAGTAAAAATTAGAAATCTTAAGTAATTTCTCTGAACTCAAAGATTTGTAATTTGTTTTCTCCAGTTTTTATTAATAAAATTTCTCTATTTTTACGTGTTTTTCTCTTTTATGTTTATCTTTTTTTCTTCATCCTTTATTTAATTTTTTGTTTGTTTTAATTTCTGTAATTTACTTTGCCTCTGGTACCTCACATTTCTTTGTTTATCTACTAATTTTATTTCTTTTAATTTCAATTGACGTTACAATTGTGATATTGAGATACCCACATTTTCTTTTAAACATATAACAAAATTTGAGTAAAATAAATTGGCACGCCCAGTGGGACATTGTCAATAGATTGTAGTTTGTCAAAAGAAAAAGGAGTTCTCGAACTTGCACGTGATTACATAGTGGTAAAATCGTGTTTCTAGAGACTAAGAAATCAGCGTCAGTTGACATGTCAAGTACATCTGCAGCATCTTCTTCTACTTTCAGTGATGAGACTAGAGAAAATGAGTTCGAAAATATTCCTATCAAACACATAGTCTACTTTGACGTTAGTGAGGTATGATGGCATTGTCCATGCCCATCTAGAATTAAATGCAACTCACATAAATACTATGGGTGACTACCTTATGGCTTGCCACCGGGGTATGTCACTACAAAAAACACTGAATACCATAGGATTCATCAAATAAATTCACCGGTAATCAATTTACCGGCGGATTTACCATCGTCTTTGAGTTGACAGTATAAACGTTATCGAAAACTGATTACCGGCAGATTTTTTTTGTCTGACGCTAATTACCAACGGATTTTTTGTCGGTATTTTTAATCGATTTGTCAAGACTGAGTTGATGATTACTGTCGGATTAATCTGATGATAATTTTGGCGCCATTTCACGTGTTTAGGTGCTAAGTTACCATCAGATTTATCCGACAGTAAATCCTATGGTAATATTTTATTTATTATTTTTTATATTTTTTGGGTACAATTAAGCCATAATTAGTAGTCAAATTAAAACTCTTGTTAATAATATTGTTAGCAAAAATCTAAAATTAGCATAAATCAACAAATTATTTTATTAAAAATAAATTTTCTGAATACAATAAAATGTCACAGAAGTAGAGTATAATGAAGGCCACTGGCGAAGAAGACCTCAACTCAAAGCGGCGATTCTTATGGGGTTCAGAGGCGGTCTCGTGCCAAACCCTATCAGGATCTATCATTGAGGTCTCGGGGCCGGCTTCGTCGTTCCTACTAGGCAGCTGAGATTGCTGGGTCGCGTCCTCCAGCCTCTGCATGTAATCTTTATATGTCACACACATTGTGATTAGGATAACAGTTAATTGACTTTAAACCAAATAAATTTGAAACTTAGGAATCAGCAAATCTCTCCTTGTTGGCCTTCAAAGTATGGGTATACTTGAAGGTCTTCGCCAGTGTTGCCTCACGGTCCAACAACTTAGACTACAAATTAATATATCAACCAATAAAATAAATGAACAAATTAACCAAATAATTCAAGTAACCACTAAAAAATTAAACAATGATAAAATTCTTACCAGTCTACTCTTCGTCTTCATGAAAGTCGCCGACCCACCCATATACTTCGACGACTTGGGCGAAACCTTGTTAGCAACGTTCATCAGACGGTGACACTTGAACCCCTCATCATTGTTAAAATAGGCCTCCAGTTCCTTCTTGATGGTTGGACAGATCCATGACGTTAGGCGGTCGCAGTCCCTACGAACGTCGCTCACCATCTGCTAAAGTTGTTTAGCTGCCCGGTGGTCGTAAATCTTCCTGATTATGAGATTATGTTCCGCATCCCATATGAATTTCAACTGCACAAAGTGATTTAACAACATTAGTTAGTCAGAATAAAGTATAGTTCAAATACAGTTAATTAATTCAACATTATTGGGTTCTTACCGCCCACTTCTAAAATCATCGATCTCTGGTCTCAGCCGGAATCTGCGTGTAGGTCGGCCACAGGTGGTCGTACATCAACTTAAAGACCTCAGAGATCTCCTGTATGCAAGCATTATTGTTTGGTGCAAACCTATTAAAGAAAAAAAATCTAACATTGACAAACATATAGAAACACATAAACTGAAGATTAACAATCTTAACCTTAAAAAATTATATGTACTCACGCCTGCATGTCATCGTGCCAAATCTTCATCTGGATGACGGACGGTGGTGGAACGGCATCCTGCTGGGAGCACTAGAGAAATCACCCACCACGGGCTCTGTCGCTAGATCTACAGGGGGCATAGCAGAAGGAGGCATGTAGTTCAGGTTTGAGACCATGATGAATTACTGGTCTGCTGGACCCGCCTATGATGTCACAAGGTCGACGGGTTAGTTGGAGTAGAGGGCAAAGACTGAACAGTAGCAGGTGATTCTGTAGAAACTCTCCTTCTACTAGACTACGAGACCCACTAGGTTTACCTCTGCTACATGTTGTCATGTCTGCAAAAAGAATGTATTACTAACACTAATCAAAACACAATCAAATTCACCAACTCTAAATATTTTAATACACTCAATACAGTAAAAGATAACTCAAGAAATAACAAATAATTATAACAAATATGAGAAAAGGTATGAAAAACAAATAATTAGTTTAAGTTAGGAAGTCAAAGTTAAGTATGAATAATTTAGTATTCAATATTATATTGCAATGTTACAATCATATGAAGAAACTCAAGAAAAAAATTGTACATGGACATAACCCAAAACACTTAAAATAAGAATTTTAAAGAGGAACCATTTCATGTCATAATTAACACAAATATATATCAACCTTAAGCATAATTCTAAGACTTTCAAAAACATAATTTTAAAATTTTAATTTCACTCAAAATCTTATTAAAATTTCGGCGGCGAAGGGGCTGGATAGAGAGAGAAACAAAAAAAGCGGTGAGAAAGCAGGGTCAGCAACGGCAGGACTGGAGCGGCGACGGTGTTTGGAGCGGTGGCGAAGGGGGCGGTGCTAGGTAGAGAGAGAAATGGAGAAGAGGGTTTGAGAGAGAGAAAGGGTTTTTGAAATGAAGGGGGGGAGGGTTCGCACTCTCAACTTTAGAGTTGATTACCGTCGGATTCACAATTGGAACAATTCGACGGTAAATTCGACAAAAAAGTTCGTGCCTATTCCATACCTTTTCCCTCCAAATATTACCCACGAATTTACCATTTGATAAGTGAATCCGTAGTAACAATTTAACGTAACGAATTTCACAACAAAATCCTCCATAAATTCATTCGTAAAATTGACAGTAATTCGAGACGCTATATCTGACAGTAAATCCGACGGTACTCAACATTTTTCTTGTAGTGTGTCCCTCCATGGTGATACAAGGATTGCTTGTACCTCTCTACTCAACATTTCAAAATCCTTTTTACCAGAATCCGTATGTCATGTCAAATGTACCTATTTCTGGGGTGTTAGGTTTAGATATATCACAATAAAACTTGCCACATGCTATTAATATAGAAAATAACTGCATCTAATTCTACTATACCTACTGCTACTAGGATAAAAAACTCCAGGCCTGTGTTTCCTAATATGTCAAGAGCAATGCCTGTTAATCAACCTAATCAAATTGCCGGATCTTTAACAAATATTAGGCAACAGATGGATGAAAGGCACCATAATCTAGTAAACATGTTAACTCATCAAATGGTGACAGTTTTAAATCCTTTTTTAGAAAACATAAACACTAGAATTAAATAGTTAAATAGGCAAGTTAATAGAATTGCTACTGTGGTAAATTTAGAAGAAAATGACAACCATAGTTTATGATTTGATAATGTCAACCAAAATGGGAGAGAAATTCCTAATTATGATGTTCATATACCTAGACATTGTCAAAATGCTGATGATATATTGAAAAGTCTTAGGAAAAACAACCTAGGGTGCATTATAATCTAGCTAGGAACGTCGAACAAGTTTTAAACTGTTCATGATTTAACGTTGGTTGTTTAAATATGCCATATTTTATGTCAATTTTTCCTGAATGTGTCTAACAAGCAGAGCTTCCAAGAGGTTGAAAAATTCTAAAATTCCTTATAAAATTTTATGGAGAAAAAATGAGTCTACAGTAGAGCATACTGCTCGATATACTATTGAAATTGGGGAAGCAACTTCTAATGAATATCTCAAGATGAGATATTTTTTTTCTTCTTTAACAAAAAATGCATTCACTTGGTTCTCCAACTTGAGACGAAATTCCATTCATTCTTGGGCACAGTTAGAAAGAAACTTTTTTCATGATCAATTTTTTCGAAGTGAATTAAAAGTTAGCCTTATGAATTTATTCTCTGTAGGAAGAATCCATTGACACTTATTTGACACGATTTAGAAACATGAGAAATAAGTATTTTACTCTGATTTCTAAAACTGAAGTTGTTAATGGACTAGAATTTGAAGATAGGAAAAAACTTGTTAATCAACATATTTTAGATCTTACCCAACTAGCTGAGAGAGTAAGAGAAATAGAACAAATTAAGAAATAAAAAGAGAATTTCAAAAAAGATTCTTGCATATGTTGATTGTTTTTTCGATAGTAGTGATTCAGATAAAAAAGATGTTTATATTGCTGAATTACGTTGGGGTCCTCTTTATGTGTGCAAATTTTTAAAACTTGTTAAAGGAAAAGAAAAAGTTTATTCATATTTCAAAATTAAAAATAAGATTTATTCTTTTGATATTTTTAAGGCAGACCAAATATTTAAGGTTTTATTAAAGGATAAGCAGCTTATTTTATTAGAAGGAAGAAAGATACCTTCGACTGATGAAATAAAAAATAAAAAATTTTGTAAATTACAACAAGTATTTTTGCACATTACTAATAATTGCGTCCGTTTTAAGGATTTGATACAAAATTCATTAAGAAAGGAAGGTTAAAGTTTTAGGATAAAACTACTATGAAGGTAGACATTAAAATATTCGCTGCAAATTCAAATTATAGTGAGCCATTCAACTTGTTAGTCAATATAGTAAAATTGACACCACAATGACTAGTACTCAAAGTAAAAATAATTAAAGACATGAGGACTTTTGAGCGAGATTTTTGTTAAGAATTAAAGAATCTTACAACATCATTGCTATGTGCCCAAAATATTTAGTAATCAAAATAAATTAATTAAAAATAGTTAAAATTTATCTTATTTAATATTTTATTAATAATTAATAAATATTAAATAAGATATATTTTAACTATTTTTTCTTATCTCTCTAACAATACTGTTAAAAATTTTATTGAACATTAGTAAATTTCTTAAATCTTAATTAGTGAATTGTTACTTTTTAGTTTTTACTTGAATTGTAGATTGGTATATATTGTAGTCAATTGAAAAAAAAACATTATACAAAAACAATTTAAAAATATATTTATCTATTTGTTAAAAATAAAATTGATCATTATCATCACACACTACATAAATTAGTAATTCTTAATATTTTTTATGCAAAAGATATCTTTTAAGCAATAATTCTTGTTAGAATAATTTTTTCTTATTTATTTTATCTCCAACTTTTTAGAATTTAATCATGCCTAAATTGTTATACATACTGGATATTTTTATTCCTCTCCTTCTTTTAACATCATACTGTAAACCATTTGTTAATTAATAATAGAAATTTATATATACTTCAATTATTTTAAAGTAATGATGCTTGTTTTAATCAATTTTGATACTTGTAAAATTCATTTATATAGCTACTATTTAGCAAGAAGTAAATTGGTACGAAGTTCTCAAACACGTATTTGTAATATGAATGTATTAGACAAAAAATATTATTATTTAAAAAATAAAAAAATTATTTTAAATAAAAATAAAATAACATTATTATTAATTTATGTTATACTAATGTTG
>NC_029793.2:130292860-130298150 GCF_000816755.2 Arachis ipaensis | reverse complement strand
ATATATAAAAAAGTCTTCAATTGACAATAATAAAAGAACAGTTTTAATCAAAATTTAAACTAGGTTCGAATTATGGAGTATATATATTGTGTCAAAGATATAGAGAGTAAAAAAAAATTAGGAGATCAATTAAGATGTAGTCAATTTAGAGTAAACTAATTAAAAAATAATTTTTAATTTTAATTTTAAAATCTAAAAAATTAAAATAATAGAAAATTAATTTTTTTTGTAATCAACTTATTTTTCAATTAATTAACTCTAAATTGGTTACCTCCTATTTGGTTTTCAACCATAATCGAACTAATAATAATAACAATAAAGTGTCAAAGCAAAAAGTGCATAAATAGTTATCAAATGATAGCAATAAAACATTCAGAAGCAACAAGTGTGGAAACTGTTACCATTAATGTTTAAAAATTAACGAAGATATTTTAAGAGTAGAGATTAGATTAGTTTAAAAATAGAATTTTGTGCAAATATTAATAAGTTCAATTCTTTTAAAAAAATATTTAAAAATCTAAAAATAATCTTAGTTGAGTAATTTCTCTAAAGTCTGAACTCAAACTTATACTCTACTTTTTATTTTTAATTAAAATTCTTTATTTTAATTTGTTCTTCCTCATCTTCTTCTTCTTTTTCTTTTCAATTTTTGTATTTTACTTTATCTATGGCATCTTGCATATTTTTTTATTTTTAATTTTATTGTTGAAATTACAATTAAAATTTTGAGACACTCATAAAAGGGGTCGTTTCTGCTCCTTAAATTAAGATTATGAAACAAAACTCGAAAATTGTTATTTTATTTATTGTTAATGATGGAACGAAAAATCGAATAAAATAAATTAATAGCTCAGTAGGACATTGTCAATAGATTATAATTTTGTCAAAAAATTTTTTTTTCCAAACTTGCAAGAAGCTAGGCAATGGCTAAATTGTTTAGATATTGAAAAATTAGTATCAATTGACATGCATAACATCTTCTTCTACTTCTAACAATAAAAGAGAAAAGGAAATTGAAAATATTTTCATACCTCACACCACAGAGGTTACTTTATTGTCGCTGAGAGATGATGACTTTGGCCATATCCATTATGGATTAAGTGCATCTCACACAAATACTATGGGGTGGCTGCTTAATGGCTTGCCACTTAAATTTGTCTCTTCCATAACGACATAAGATTTGATTGATCATCTTCACTCACCAAATCAAAATCATGTTTGCTATCACTTATATGTCAGTTCTATTATAAAAAAAAAAATTAATTTTTGTGTCAGAGACTTCACTTGATATATTGCCTACTCTTTTAAATATGAGCACAATAACAAATAATTATTATTGGTGAATTCTATCTAATCATCTCTTAAATAAAAGATAAGTTATTTCTTATAATATATTTAATAACTACTAAATAAAATAAATTATATCATCACGATGATTAACACTAATTCTTAATTTGACTTGAGTTTTAATAACTTAACCAATTAAAAAAAAAAAACTCAAATGCTATTAAATTTTGCTTTTAAAAAATTCTTGTTTTTTCACTGAAGCAAAACTACAATAGTCGTGCGTCTAGTCTACTTACTTTTATCAAAGAATTTTAAATGATAAATATTTTGGACTAACCTAAAGCAAAATAAAAGAGCATATATGTTTAGTAATTACGTGCAGATTAAATATATTGTGTCATATACAAATTACAGAATTTTACTATAAAGAATTTAAAAATTGAAAAGAGAGTCACTTAATTTGGCTATAGTAAATCTATTTAAAAGCTAAGTTAGAATTAAATTCAAAGATATGACATAATGTTACATAACATTGTGATTTTTTTTCAATAAAATTTTTTTTTTTGGAAAACAACTTTGCATCAATTTAGTTTTAATGGAAGAATCGCTGTTGTCTTTTGTTTTTTGTTTTTTTCCTCTTAGCATTTGAGTTTTTGTTTTTGTTTTTTTAGAATTGATTAATAAATGGATGGTTTTAAAAAAAATTATAAAATATGATGTTGTTAGTAACTCTTGTAATTAAAAAAATATTGTAGTTAATTAGCTAAATGATTAAAATTTAAGTTAAATTAAGAGTTAGTATTTATTAACTATGATGATACAATTTTTCTTTTCCGAATAGTTATTAGACATGTCATAGAGTGTAATTAAGGGTTGTTTGGGTGAGGTTTTAAGAAAAGATTTTTTTTCAAGTTATCTTTTTTCAAAAAATCTTATAGAAAAGTAAAAGTAATTTTATGTTTGGATATCTCATGTAAAAAGATCTTTTTATTTATCAATTATATTTGGGTATAATCATATAAAAATACTTTTTTGTTTATTTATTACGTAAAAAACATCTTTTTTTAAGAAAAAAGGTCTTTTAAAAAAAATATAAATTGTAACTTTTCAAAAAAAATATTTTTTATTTTTCTAGTACTTTTACTTTTACTACTAGAAATTTACCAAAAACGCTAAAAAATTAAAAATTTTTTTTTTATTAATTTAATGATGTCCAAATAAACACTAACTCTTTATTTAAAAGAGGGTGAAGTAGAATTTACCATTATTCTTTTATTACACAAAATACAAGTCTAATTTTCTTTTAATATGTAAAAAATATTAGCATAAAAAATTTCTCCGTTACTATTGATACATTCGCAGAGTGTCATCAACATATGAATGAAAATCATTATACTTTGGCTAATATATTAACTCATCGTATGAAAAAATTGCTTAATTCTTTTATTAAGTCGACAAATATTAAGTATGAGCAATTAATCTATAAAGTAAATCAAATTACTAAAATAGTTAGTGATTCGTCACCTTATAGTTCAGTTCATTATTCAATTATCTTTTAATAGAGTTATATTTTCTAAATTTAGTCTGGATCATATGATCAGCAGATAAAATTTGGGAGTTGTGATCCATCATCTTATAACTCGATCTTTAGTATGCATTATGAGTCATAACTTGACTTTATTTACTTTCATTCTAAGTTTGTAACAGACGATCTTAATAGTCATTATTCTGACTTAATGACCAACGGTCAAAACATCAATTCTATTCATCAACTCTATGCCTATATAAAAATATCTATTTCTATATCTCATGACACACACATGATAAGTTACATTTCATGTCTAACATTCTATATTCATAAAATTATTATATACCTCTTAAATACTTAATGACTTGAGTGTCGGAGTACCTTTTGCAGGTACCCACCCTCCATATTCTTCTTGCCAAAGTATACATCTTTTAGAGATGAAGAGACAAGTTCGATTTTCTCTAAAGCGAGATATACTTCGAAAGTTCATCCACACAACAACAATTAGTATGAAGAAAAATAAAAAAATAATTTCATCGAAGTACAAGAAATAAATGCAAAGCAAAATAGTCTAAACATAATATGTATTTGGGTAGACAAAATCAAAATGATGATAATATGATAAAAGATGATACTAAACCACAACAAAGTATTAATCAAGTTGTTGAATAAAATGACATTAGGAAAATCAATCAAGTGGTTGAATAAATTTTGAAAATACTGGAATTTAATGTTAGGTTTGCAAATTCACCTCACTCTATGTCTCTTGTCCTGAATTTATCCAACAAACTGAATTGTTTGAGTGATAGAAGTTTCCTAAGTCATTAACTGCATCTTTTAGGGAAGATGAATTGTCAATAGAGCACAGTGCTTATTACACCGTAAAAATCAATGAGGTGGCGTCAAATCAGTATTTAAAATTAAAAGTCAATTTAAATTATTTGTTTTCTATCAAACGCAATGTAAGAAAATCAATGAATAAATATTTTGTTAGATTCAAAAACATAAGAAATAAATATTTTACTCCAGTTTCCGAATTTGAAGTTGTTAGAATGACGATAAATAGATTAGAATTTAAAATTAAGAAAAAAACTTGTAAATTAATAATATCAGGACATAATTCAGTTTGTTGAAAATATTAGACAAATTAAAAAGTTAAAGGTTGAAAAAAAAGTATAAAGAGATAAAAAAAAAATGGATAACCATCAAATGTCTACCTCTTAATGAATAAGTCATATCGAGGATGAGTAGAAAGAAATTTCTGAAAGACAAAGTAAATGACTTTTCTACAGAAGTAATTTTGATAATAATATTAAAAAAATAAAAATTATTACCAAAAATAAAAAAATAATCTCATCTTTTTTGTTTTCTCTTGCCTTTTTATCTTTGTCTCTTTCTCACTTTTAGATTGTTTCTTCCTTTTTTCCTTCTTTAACTGTTTTTTTTATTTATCTTTTTTTCTCTTTTTTCTCTATTTCTCTATCTCTTTTCTCTTTCTTATTCATCGTAATCTTCTTTTTTATTTTTTATTTTTCTGTTTTTCCGTCTCTTTACTCCTTTTTATTCATCCTAATCTTCTTTGCTTTCTCTTTCTCATTTTTTTTATCTTTTAAATTCTTATTTTTTTTCTTATCTTTTATTTACATTGTTTTTACTTTATTTTGCTAAAAAAGGAAAAATATTATGCATCAAGTTCAAAACCACGAACAAAAATAATCTCTCATTGACATTTGAGTATGTAATTCATAAATGTAAAAGTCTTATTGACTTAAAAATTTTGTTGAGTTTATTGATATTTAAAGTCAAAATTATTAGAATGTTAGTATGAAGATTTTTCAGGATTAGAAATTTTATTAAATTTAATTGACATTTAGAGTAAAACATGTCAAAAAAATGACTTTACAAAGTTAAGATTTTGTTACTTTTTAAATTAAAAAAATTGTGTAAATTAAAACAATGAAAAAACATGTGTCAAAAATTCTCAACTAAAATGTCAAAAGTCAAAAGTTCAGATAAATATTAATTGACATCCTTAATTTGTCAAAATTGAGATAAATGATCATGGAACAATCAATAACCATGTCTTCAAGTGAAAAATCTTAGAAGCTGTTAGGCAAAAAATATTATTACTTAAAAAAATATTTTAAACAAATAAACATAAGATAATATTATTGTCAATTTATGTTATATTAATGTTAAAAAATTAGTTTAAATATATTAAGAAAAGTTTCCAATTGACATTAACAAAAGAGCAATTTTAGGCCTGAATTATAGAATATATTGCATCAAAATTCAAGAACAATTATTAAATGATAGCGTTATCAATTGAAGTTTGAAAACTGACGATGATATTTTAGGAGTAGACATTAAGTTAATTTATAAATAGAATTTTATGCAAACATTAATG
The DNA here is from genome assembly GCF_000816755.2 of Arachis ipaensis. Taxonomy (NCBI): domain Eukaryota; kingdom Viridiplantae; phylum Streptophyta; class Magnoliopsida; order Fabales; family Fabaceae; genus Arachis; species Arachis ipaensis. Next base: position 130,292,928 of record NC_029793.2, on the reverse strand, counting down.
AGTTTAGTTCTTCTAAAAAATACTTGGAAACACAAAAACATTCTCAATTTCTTTGACGTCACAGAAAA
>NC_029793.2:130277666-130292818 GCF_000816755.2 Arachis ipaensis | reverse complement strand
AAATAAAATACATGTAAAAAAATTATTATAAAAAAAAAAAGTCCCTTTAAAATAACTCCACTTCTTCGATTCATCGCCAAGTCGTACCATACAATTTTTTAGTTGGGCTACACATCCAAACAATTTTTCATCCAAGTCCATCCAAGCAGCCCCAAAATCAAAAAATTCCAATCTCATTAAATGAAACGTGTACACACGCAGAACAACCCCTTCCCCCCAAATGTTACCATTCACGCTTGAATATGAAACAACGTTCATTCTTCATCGTCGAAACCGCTACTAGAAAATTTTAAATCTCTCTTAAAATCTCTCAAACCTCATTCATATTTTCTGCAAAAATTGCCGCTACTCCAGAATCACATAAAGCTTTCGAAAGGAAGAAGAAAAAACAAACAAAAACAAGAATAGAGACTCCCCAAGGTATGAGAAAAACTATTGTTATTATGTTCATTTAATTTCACACAAATTCGCGTTTCTCCTAGTTCGATTTAAGGTTTAGTAGATCGACTTTTTTTTATTCCATTTTTTTCTCATGACTAGGGCATATGAATGGACATGTGTTGTTATTTGCTTTCTGTGATATATAACTCAGTTCGTTGTGGTTGGTGGTTTATATTCACTTGATTGTTAAGTGTTCATTTGAGTTTATTTGCATATAGAATATTATTAAGTTGGTAAATCCCGCTAAAATCGGTAAATAATTAGTTAATAAATTGAATTTTAATTAGAAAAGCTAAAAATGTAAAACTAATATCAAAATAGGGTAAAGCTCGTCAAAACGAGAATTTTGATACCAATTTGAAAGATTTGGCCCAAAATCAGACCGAAAAACTGAACCGATTGAACCGGGGCCCAAACTGGGCCAGTGGGTCCAACCGGATCCAAACATTTAAAGAAAACAGTAGCTCCTTCTTCCCCATTGCATGCAACGATACAAACAGATTGGGGAAAGGGAAGAGGAGCTCTCAAACCCTCACCACCTTTGATCCACCATAACTCTTCCGTCCGGGCTCCGATCGCAGCATCGTTCGCGGCCACGCGCCCAGCGCGTCGAGCTCTACCTTTTTATCAAATAAATTTCACCGGTATGCCTCATTTCTGATTCAGAATCTCTACTCCCATTTCTTTGGTGAAATTGAAACTCTATAGTGAAATCTTGCCCAATTTTGTATTTTAGGTTCAAGCTAGCTTCCGGGACTTAATGGGCTCGAGCTATTAAGAATATGGGCATGGTAAGGACACCCTAACCCTAGTTCAATCTTGCATTTATAGTGGAAAAACTGAATTTGGAACATGTATATGAATTATGTGTAGATTTAGTGGGTATATATGCATTGGAATTGAATTGGGAATATTTGGAGGCTTATTGGTGATCAAGACTTAGTTTGTGGCTGGTTTATTTGAGCTTGGAGGGGCTGTGTTTTGCTTGTGAGGCTGCCTTGGGTGAAACAAAGTGATCGGCCAAGGTACGGTTTAAGTTTCGCGCGTTTAATATTTAAGGTATTGTGAAAACTTAGGTTAGAGGAACCATAGGATAAGTTGAATTGGTTAATTGCGTTTAATGATTAGTCTTGTAATGTTGTTGGAATAAATTGTTGGTGAATATGTATTGGAATTATGAGGTATTGAAGTTGTTAATTGTGTGCTCTTGAAATTGAGTTAGTAATGGAAGTTATGGTCATGATTTGTTAGTATTAAATAGGTGTGCTTGAGATTATTCATGAGGGGTTGATGAAGATGTTAATATGTGTTAATGAAGGGTTGATGTATGTTAATAGAATTTAATTGTTATATGTTGATAGAAGGTTGATATATATGATGAAGGGTGGTATAGGTGAAGAGTTGTTATAAATAAATGAGGGGTTATTGATATATGAGGCAAATGTTGATATTTATTGATGGTTAAGGTTTGTTGAATTGGTTAAAAGGTAATGTTGGTAATGGTTGTTAATGAAATGGGCTGATATGGTATTAATATGTAAGTTTTGATGGTAAGGAACATGAGTTGATGAAAATGAGGTTTGGTTGAGAATTGGTTAAAAAGCAAATTTTGATGAACTTTGGACGTCCATAATTTACTCCTTAAATTTTGGATTGAGTTGTGATTTGCTGCAAATGAAAGATGGTTTTATGAGCTTTTGATTGACATCAATTTTGGAAAAAACGGAATTTTGTAGAGAAAGTTATGGACGTTGAAAGTTTGGTATATAAATCTATGTTACAAGATGGCTAAAACAGCTCTGAAGCAGCTTTCTGGGCATTCTGCCCATTTTTGAAAAAATGCCCATCCACGCGTACGCGTGGCCTACGCGTACGCGTGGTGTGGCATTTTGACGACTCATGCGCGAGAAGCGTCCGTACGCGTGACTTGCTGTACGCTCGACGCGTGTGCGTGGCCTACGCGTACGCGTGGCTGCTGCTTGTTGCAAAAATTAGTTTTGACTGTTTTAAACCAAATTTTCACTTCTAAACCTCCATTTTCTTCCCTTTAAGACTTAAAGTATAGTACTAAGTCTAGTAGATAAATGAAGCTAGGAAAATAAGATAACTTGAGGGTGAAGTAAGAGGAGAATGATGGTTTATAAGAAGAAGATAAGAATACTAAAGAAGTTTAATGCCAAGGCTTGATGATTAATGATGTATTGATTATGAAAATGAAATGGTTTATGAATGATATCTAAGATACGAGTTTTCCTGGGTAATAGAACCGTGGCTCACCACCACGTGTTCCAGGTTGAATCTCGATACTCTATTGACCCAACGTCGTAAGGGTGATCGGGCACGTATAAATTTCCGGGTATGGATAGTCCCCAGTGAGTGATTTGAATGATATATGAATGTGAAATCTATGCATAGACTCATGGGGATGCGTGACGGGAGACAGTCTAAGGTTTTCGGATTTGTCGGGTTGGCTGGATAACCGACAGATGAGCCTCATCAGCCATAGGACAGGCATGCATCATGTGCATTTGTTTGTTTTGATTGCTATGCATTATCTGAGATTGCCTAATTGAATATACATCCTGCTACCTGTTATTCTTGCTATTTGCACTATCTGCTTCTTACTTGTCAGTGAACTTGTTTGGTTATTTGTCTCTGCATGATTTATGGATGGCGGAGGAACGGAGGAAGGGTGAAAAGGGTTGGTGGTTATGTTAGGTTTGAATTTAGGTAAGTTTAGGAATAGTTCATATTACCTACCCCTAATTATGGCTTTTGCTTAGAAACTAAGTTTTGTAATTGTATGACGAAGTTCTAGGATTGCCTCTGGCATTCCTAGGACCTTATTTATTATACGCGTGGCACATTTACCATGCTGAGAACCTCCGGTTCTCACCCCATACTGTGTTGTTGTTTTCAGATGCAGGTCAAGAGGCTCCTCGCTAAGCGTCTGGATTCTTGAAGCGGAGTAGTCCCTGGGTTCTTTTGGATTATCAGTTTATGTATATATGTACTTAGCTACTTAGCTTTCTCTCCAAGAAACTTGATTATTTTATTCCTCACAGAGGATAAAGGAGAGTTAGGGCCTTATTTCTGTATCTTGGGTGTTTTGGGATATTTGTATATGTATGTAAATATTCTCCGGCCAGCCTTGGCTTCGCAGGCTGAGTCAGGAGCTAGTTATGTTATATTCTTGCCTCTCTATTCACTCTTTCGCTTATTCATATCTATAACCTTTAGGTTTCTTAGCACGCAAGTAATTCCATTCTCTGAGTGTTGCGCTTTTTATTTTGCGATTTTGCTTTACCTGTTTTTCAAGGCTCCTAGTATATTATATCTTTTCACTATTATACGTATGTATTTTCTTATTAGAGGTCCGTAACACCACACTACCATATATATATATATATCCTGCTACCTGCTATCCTTGCTACTTGCACTATCTGCTTCTTACTTGTGAGTGAACGTATTTGTTTGCTTGTCTATGCATGAATTATGGATGGTGGAGGAACGGAGGAAGGGTGATAGAGGGTTGGTGGTTATGTTAGGTTTGAATTTGAGTAAGTTTAGGAATAGCCTAGATTACCTACCCCTAATTATGGCTTTTGCTTAGAAACTAAGTTTTGCAATTTTATGACGGAGTTCTAGGATTACCTCTGGCATTCCCAGGACCTTATTTATTATACGCGTGGCACCTTTACCATGCTGAGAACCTCCGGTTCTCATTCCATACTGTGTTGTTAGTTTTTAGATGCAGGTCGAGAGGCTCTTCGCTAGGCGTCTGGATCTTTGAAGCGAAGTAGTTCTTGGGTGTATTTTGAATTTCTGTTTGTATATATGTATGTATGTATTTAGCTTACTCTCCAAGTAACTTGTGTATGTTGCTCCTCATAGAGGTTGAGGGAGAGAGAGGAGCTTATTTTGGTATTTTGGGGATACCTATGTATGTTTATATGTATATATAGATATATCCTCCGGCCAGCCTTAGCTTCACCGGCTGAGTCAGGGGCTAGTTATGTTGATTCCTTGACTTTCTTGTACTCTCTGGTTTACCTTTTATCATTTTCCTATTAGGTTTCTTAGGTCGCAAGTAATTCTTTTCCTCGAGCGATGCACTTTTTATTTTGCGAAATTTGTTTACCCGTTTTCCAAGGCTCCTAGTTTATTATATTCTTTCTACTATTATATGTATGTATTTTATTTTTAGAGGTCGTAGCGCCTCGCCACCTCTGTTTTACATCCTAGGTGTAAAGCCCTATGTGGTAGGGTGTTACATTATGGTATCATATCAGTTCGTTCCTATAGAGCCTGAGGGATGGACTGACTATGCTTCTGGGCATACTTTGGGTGTCTATACATGCTATATAGGGTATCTAACTGATATAAGTGGCATGAATGCTCATGAGCATGCATTTGGAATTGTGAAACACTAGACTCGCGATATTGAGACTGATCACCTTGATATCACTTGTTTGGTGTGAACAGGAACCAAATGTCATCTCGTGGGCACGGTCGTGGGCGTAATCAAGGCCGAGGACGGAGATTTAATGAGGTAACCATACCGGTAGATAGTTTGACCGATATCGTGACTGCAATGACGAGTGTTGTTGTTGCCATTGGTACTGTTGCTGTTGCGACCATTCGAGTGATGGATAGGATGGAACCACAAGTTCGAACTGGCAACGATGGTGATAATGAATATGAAGGTGGATATAATGTTCTGAACATAGGGGTTCCAGTGGGTTATCCGGAGCAAGTTAACACAGGTCAGGCAACGGGAGAAAGCTCAAGGAGGACTGAAGCAGCAAGGAATAATCACCGGGAATCCTTCACAAAGAAAAAGGGGCCCATTACACCTAGGAGCCAAAATTTCAAAAAGAATCATTTTGTCGCTTCACATTCCCAGCGCCGGAACAATGACCGAAGGAACGACAACCGTTCGGATCCGAATTCAAAAGGGCAAACTAGTGCTCAACCAGATGACTTAAGATGCTCAAGATGCAAGAAGTACCATCCAAACAGACCATGCAGGGCCGGATTAGGCGTATTTTACAAGTGCAGGAGACCAGGGCATATGTCTTGGAATTGTTCATACAGAGAAAGCCGGAACGCAACCGAATCTGATTTTCAGACCCGAGGTAATTATGAACCAGCAGTTGAATTTTTAACTTCCTTGTATACCATTGATATGTAATATTCGTTCGTGATGCATGACAAGTTTCAGTAATCATGAAGTCCAAGTCGATAATTAGTCGAAAACTATTGGTTGTTGAGACGGAGTGATACTTAGCTAACTTAGAGGAGTGGTTAGGCTTTTGAAGGTTAAGGATTAAGTGACGTAGTGGAAGCAGGTTGGACCGTATAGTGGAAACAGGTTGGACCATATCTAAGGAATCAGGAGTGTTGAGGGCTACGCGGAGTTATTGTTCGGAATCCAGTGACGGTAAAACTTTGAGGAAGAGGAATAGAGCGAATTCAACCTTTAGCTGTTAATTGTTAAGAGGCAAGTGAAGATAAAACCAAATCCCTATACGAGAAAGTTTCTAAGATAATTCTTGAGGGTGTGTCAGAAATTTCATTTCAGAGAGAAAGCGAGTTTGCGATAGGCTTAGTACCAGAAGCCGGATTAACTTCAATCGCACCACAAGCAAAGACATTATTATAATCGGTAGAATTTAGGATTGAGTGGAAAGGGAGTAATAGAAGAGGGAATCATCTAACTAATTATTTCTTTGTGGGAAACACCGGTTATGCCGGAGAAGAAGGAAGAGAACGGCAGGAAGCCTAATGCAGAGAGAGTGTGCTAACGAACCTTCGCGACTCGATCTAATCCTTCTTTTGAAACCTACATTGACATTCTATCCGGAGCTCTTCCTAAATGGCTTGACTATCTTTCTAACTTTACTCCTTATGTGCATGAATTTTGTTTCTCCCAGGATGAGTCTAAGCTTGTCTTGGTATAAATGCGTAATCCTTGAATCTTGTATGCTCGCTATGACTAGAGTTGCCCTTATTTGCAAACCACGTTCTTCAAAATCAGCTGAGACTTCTTAACTCTGTACGCTCTGTTCTTTCTACCAAAGATCTTTAATTTGAACTCTTTTCTTGAGATGCACCTAGGTTCCTTTCCTTGTGCATTTCATCATTTCGGTGTAATCCTGATTAACCGTCTACAAGATTTTCTTTCTGACCGTTTTTATTGTTCCTTTATTTTTCGAGCTTAATGTCCTTTTGAAAATTAACTTGAGCCCATATTAGTATCACGTATAAATTATAGCTGCAACTGTTGAAATGTTGATTCCTTAAGAGCAAGACTTTTGGACACGGAAGATGAAGCAAGTAAGTGTGCACCGTCAAAAAGAGTTTTGGAGTTTTAAATTCTTGCCGACCATAAAGCCCATGATTAGTTTAATGCGCTAGAGATACACCGGTTACATGGATACCCGAATATGAAGAGAGCTTTTGAACTCCAAGAGAAGGATTAACCCTAAATCTAGTAATCAGGATACCCGAACTTATTTAACAACTCAGAATTAGTGCGATACATTACCAGAGGGATTTAGGATACGTGTAAATACAACATCGTGAAGTGGTAACGGATGCCCTGAGTAAGAAGTTTCTGGGGAAATGCTTGGATATAAATTTTGGAGGAAGGAAGGCCAGGTAAGTTGGAACTTTAAATTGGATATCAAGGGTATAGCTAAAGGAGTCAAACAAAATCTATTGTGGTCTTAAAACGTAGCAAGGACGAAATGCAGGAAGCGTAAGAAGACGATAAAGATCTACCGAGGATGTTGAAGTCTGGTAAAGAAAAGGGAACTAAGAATAGATTTATATGCCTAATGCCGAAATAGAGATCGTAGAGTCAAGGACTTAAGGAGTGCAATAACGGTGATAGTGAGCTACTAAGGGTGTTGAAGCCGGTTGAATCAAGAAGATGCCAAGAGAGGGTTATGTGTCAAAATCGGAAGTCGAAATGAGAAACTGTTGACCAAAGCCTACAAGAGAGGATTTTCAAAGTTACCTTGAGATTTAAAAAACATATCACGAATCCAAAAGATATTTTGAGCAGCCAGAAGTGAAGAATGAAGTGACAATCTATGTGATTACATGTTCGACGCATGGGAAAGAAAAGAAAGACCACTAGAAGCTGTGCAAAATGCTACAACTATCGAAGGTTCTACATTAAAGGTAAAAGAGAATAGCCATCGATTTCGTAGTAGATTGCCGAGGTCTAGAACAAAAGGCAATACTGTTAGGGAATCGTGAACCAAGTGACCAGGCCCATTTTGCCTATCGAAGCAAATTACTTATTAGGGATATTAATAAGACTATACATCAGGAAGAAGGTGAAACTTCACAGTACGCTAAACACCTCTGAATTAATCAAAAACTGGAACGTCAAACGTCTTAGTTCCTGAATGTGATAGCCGAGACAACAAAGAAAAAGTTACGCAAATCTGAGTTAGAATTCTTATTATGAAAGCCGACAAAGAGTTAGGCAGATTCAAGAAGAAGACTTCTCAAGTTGGAAGGAAAATGACACCTATCTCTGAAGATTACTTCAACGACTAGAATCGGATGAGCAATCAAGAACAAGAAAGTTAAAACCTGCTAAGTTAGCCTATTTCAATTTTGAAGAGTATTGATGGTTAGAGGCATGCCAAATAGATTTCTGCCGTAACTTTCGGACCTATTCGACGTACTCCATATTTCGTAATTTCTGAAACACGCTTCTAAAACAAATTCATGTCTTACAACCTAAGCCAGTTAAAATGAAAAGAGATGGACGTTTCGAGTAACGGGGTCAACTTCACGAAACTCTGACTATACCGAAGGACTACCCACACCTCTTTTCAGATAATTGAATCTGAATTTTGAGGACAAATTTCCTAATTAGGTGGGTAGGATAAAAACCCCGCTAAAATCGGTAAATAATTAGTTAATAAATTAGATTTTAATTATAAAAGCTAAAAATGCAAAACTAATATCAAAATAGGATAGAGCTCGTCAAAACAAGAATTTTGATACCAATTTCGAAGATTTGGCCCAAAATCAGACCGGAAAGGTCAAACCGGTTGAACCGGGGCCCAAACTGGGCCCGTGGGTCCAACCGGGCCCAAACATTTAAAGAAAACAGCAGCTCCTTCTTCTCCATTGCATGCAACGACACAAACAGATTGGGGGAAGGGAGGAGGAGCTCTCAAACCCTCACCACCTTTGATCCACCATAACTCTTCCGTCTGGGCTCCGATCGCCGCACCGTTCATGGCCACGCGTCGAGCTCTACCTTTCTATCGGATCATTTTATTGGTAAGCCTCATTTCTGATTCAGAATATCTACTCCCATTTCTTTGGTGAAATTGAAACCCTATAGTAAAATCTTGCCCAATTTTGTGTTTTAGGTTCAAGCTAGCTTCCGGAAATTAATGGGCTCGAGCTATTAAGCATATCGGCACAGTAAGGACACGCTAACCCTAGCTCAATCTTGCATTTATAGTGGGAAAACTGAATTTGGAACATGTATATAAATTAGTTATAGATTAAGTGGGTATATATGCATTGGAATTGAATTGGGAGTATTTGGAGGCTTATTGGTGATCAAGACTTGGTTTGTGGCTGTTTTATTTGAGCTTGGAGGGGCTGTGTTTTGCTTGTGAGGCTGCCTTGGGTGAAACAAAGTAATCGACCAAGGTATGGTTTAAGTTTTGCGCGTTTAATATTTAAGGTGTTGTGAAAACCTAGGTTAGAGGAACCATAGGATAAGTTGAATTGGTTAATTACGTTTAATGATTAGTCTTGTAATATTGTTGGAATAAATTGTTGGTGAATATGTATTGGAATTATGAGGTGTTGAAGTTGTTAATTGTGTGCTCTTGAAATTGAGTTAGTAATGGAAGTTATGGTCATGATTTGTTAGTATTAAATATGTGTGCTTGAGATTATTCATGAGGGGTTGATGAAGATGTTAATATGTGTTAATGAAGGGTTGATGTATGTTAATGGAATTTAATTGTTATATGTTGATAGAGGGTTGATATATATGATGAAGGGTGGTATAGGTGAAGAGTTGTTATAAATAAATGAGGGATTATTGATATATGAGGCAAATGTTGATATTTATTGATGGTTAAGGTTTGTTGAATTGGTTAAAAGGTAATGTTGGTAATGATTGTTAATGAAATGGGCTGATATGGTATTAGTATGTAAGTTTTGATGGTAAGGAACATGAGTTGATGAAAATGAGGTTTGGTTGAGAATTGGTTAAAAAGCAAATTTTGATGTACTTTGGACGTCCATAATTTACTCCTCAAATTTTGGATTGAGATGTGATTTACTGCAAATGAAAGATAGTTTTATGAGCTTTTGATTGACATCAATTTTGGGAAAAATAGAATTTTGTAGAGAAAGTTATGTACGTTGAAAGTTTGGTATATAAATCTGTGTTACAGGATGGCTAAAACAGGTCTGAAGCAGCTTTCTGGGCATTCTGCCCATTTTTGAAAAAACGCCCATCCACGCGTAGGCGTGGCCTACGCGTACGCGTGGTGTGGCATTTTGACGACTCATACTAAAGAAGTTTAATGCCAAGGCTTGATGATTAATGATGCATTGATTGTGAAAATGAAATGGCTTATGAATGATATCTAAGATACGAGTTTTCCTGGGTAATAGAACCGTGGCTCGCTGATAAACCACTATTTTATAGTTTATATTGTGTTTAATTGTGTGGTTTTGTCATGATCCTTACCCGCTTATTCATCAATTTAGCATGCATTTAGATTTCCTTCCTAAATTTAGTACATGTTTGAAAATTGCTTCCTAGAGACTTTAATTATTTAATTTTAATTCCCTTTTATTCCATTCGATGCCGTGATCTGTGTGTCAAGTGTTTCAGGCTTTATAGGACATGAATGAGATGGAGATTGGAGAGGAAGCTAGCAAAAATGGAAGGAACACAAGAATTTGAGGAGATAACCAGCGAGAAGTGACGCGGTCGCATGGCTCACGCGACTGCGCGAAGGAGCTCAAATCGCAGTGACGCGGCCGCATGGCTCGCGTGGCCGTGCGATTGGAAAGCACAAGCGACGCGGTAGCGTGGACGACGCAAACGCGTGGAGAGGAAAAAGCGCAAGCGACGCGTCCGCATGGATGACGCGATCGCGTGACATGTGCGATCTGCATAATCTGCAGAATTCGCTGGGGGCGATTTTGGACCTTATTTCGGCCCAGTTTTTGGCCCGGAACAGCAGACTAGAGTCAGAGAATATGCAGAAACAACACACACATACATTCAGTAGTGGGGAGATCTAGTTTTTCACTCTCTTAGGTTTTTCTCTCTAGTTTTTAGAATTTTAATTTTCAATTGGTCTTAGCATTGGAACATTGAGAAGAGTTATTTCCTCATCAAGACTTCATCATTCTAGTTTGTTCTCTTAACTTGGTTTTATTCTTCCATGTTCTTTGTTATGTTCAATTTTGTCATTCAGATACTTTTATGATTATTTAATGCAAGGGTTATTTCTTTTTAATTCAATTTCAATTCCAATAATCATGTCTTCTTTTAATTCCCTTTTATGTGTTATGGATTTATTATTTACAATGCGTGAGTAGTTTCATTACTTGATGGGGAATTGATTGAAAAGGAACTCTTGAGTTGGAAGGATTGAAAGAAAATTTGTAATTGGGTTAATTGTTGAATTGCTATCCTGTCACCATTGTCAATCCCTTTGAACTAAGTGGGTTGTAACTCGTGAACGGATCTAGTAATCCAACTTGTTTGATTTTCCCTTACCTAGTAAAGGATAACTAAACCGAGTAACCGTTAATTGTAAATCAATCTTAAAAATCATTCCATCAATGATAGAGATTCTAACTAATCAATTCCCAGTCAAGGCCTTTATTCATATCATTTAATTTTCCTCAGTTTACATTCCAATTTACTTACCTCAACTTCTTCGAACTTCTGATTAATAAGATAGCACCCTTCTCTGCAACTCGTTGGGAGACGACCTGGGACTTAAAACTCCCAGTAATTTTGATTTAAACTCTTTGTGACACATTTCTAAATTGATAGACAGATTTTCGGTGAATTAAGAACTATACTTGCAACGTATCAATTTTAATAATTTTTTAATTCATCAGCTTCTGCTTCCCATCAATTTTTGGCGCCGTTGCCGGGGAGTTGCAATAGAGTGCTAATTTTATTAATTAGAATTTATTTATTTGCATTTTATTTAATTTTGCTACTATGAGCTGCATGTTTCTTCCGTCAAATGACGCATTCACTTCCTGATCCGCGCTTGCTAATATTCGATCCTGAAATTGAAAGAACAATTTCACGAATAAGGCGAGAACAGCGTAGGTTAGCCCGCTCTGAGGGTGGATCTGAAAGTGAATCTGAGGAAGAAACCAGCCCCCGTTCTACTGATTCGGTTGTTTTACGTGCAGAAAACATGGCAGCTAGAAGAGTTACCATTCAGGAGGAAGGACCTCCTGATTTTACAATGCAACTGTTTCAAGCGCATCATCCAGCGGTAGATACAGATTTTGAAATAAAGACCGCACTGTTAAATTTGATGCCCAAGTTTCATGGCCTACCTGCTCAAGAGCCTATCAAGCACTTGAGAGACTTTCAGGCAGCCTGTTCTACTGTCAGGCATGATGGCACTGATGAAACTTCAATTCTGCTAAAAGCTTTTCCGTTCTCTCTTGAGGGAAAAGCAAGAGAGTGGTACTACACTCAACCTATAGCAAATGTATCCAACTGGGATACACTCAGAAAGGAGTTTCTGGAGAAATTCTTTCCATCTGAAGTTACTGATAAACTGAGGAAGGATATCTCTACAATTGTTCAGGATGACAATGAGACTCTCTTCAAATACTGGGAGCGCTTCAATAATCTTCTGGAAGCATGCCCCACCACATGATTGACAAGATCGTCCTACTCAGCTATATCACACAAGGTATGAGGCCCCAAGATAAGACCACATTGGAAAGTGCCAGCAATGGGTCTATGAAGAAGTACAAGACCACTGATGAAGCTTGGCAATTGATCAGTGATTTAGCTGAATCTACTCGGAACCACAGACAGAAGCAAGGCCGTTCAAAAGCTGTTGCAGAAGTATCTTCTGGCAGAGAGACTGCTGCTCTAACTCAAAGCATCTGTGAGATGACCAACCTGCTGAAGCAAATGCAGTTGAATCAACAAGCTCAGCAAACTCAACCGCAGCAAAACCAACAACTAGTCCCACAAAGAATTTGCAGAATTTGTGCTGGTTACAGCCATTACACTGATGAATGCCCGCAGCTCCAACAAGAAGACAACATGGTGGCATCCACTCACAACTTCTATGACCGCCCCAACCAAGGGTACAATTAAAGTGGAAATAATAACCATGGATGGCAGGACAATTCAAACCAGAATTGGAGGGACAACAATAACAGGGGAGGCAGAGATAATCAGGGAAATCAGAGGTGGAATAATAACAACAACAGGCAGCAAAATCAACCTTACCAAGCACCTCACCTGAGGCAAAACCAAGGACCACCGAACAATCAACAGCAAACCTCTCAATTTACTCATTCTTCTGTATCTTCTAATGAAGATTTATTACAAGCTTTTGAGAAAAGACAACTGGCCATGGAAAGTACCATCGTGAACAGTATTAACGCCAGTCTGAATGGTCTCACCTCTACTCTGCAAGCTTTTATGACACAGCTTGGTTTAGCAAAAAATTCCAGTAACCAACCTTCAAGCACCACTGGAATCCCTTCTCAACCATTACCCAATCCAAAGGGAGGCATTAATGCCATCACCCTGAGGTCTGGAACTACACTGCAGGAGAGGAATAAGGAGGAACCAAGCTTACCAGAATACGCCTCAGCTGAAGAGGTGGTGGAAATCGAAGATGTTGAAGAGGAAGAGGATATACAGGACATAGCTGAAGAAGAGATAGCTCAACCACAAGAAGAAGCACCAAAAAATAGATGGCCGCATAGTGATCTTCAATTTGAATGGAGTCATTGACAACCCCCCAGAAGATCGTTCTATCTTCCAGTGTGATGTCATAGACGAAAGTGTGGCTGAAGTTCAAAAAGAAGAGTTTGAAGAGAGGCACACTGGACAAGGTCCAAGTGTGGGGATCCTCTTAACTGACAATGAGGACACTTCGCCATTTTCACAAGCCCCAGATAATCCAGAGCCTGCCCATGATCAAAAGTTAGAATTGAAACCTCTCCCTCCACATCTCAAATATGCTTATCTCGAGGATGAGCAGAAGCTTCTGGTTATTATTGCAAGAGAACTGACTTCTCAACAAGAAGAGCAGTTACTTGATGTGCTAAGGAAGCATAAGAAGGCAATTGAGTGGAGTTTGGCAGACATAGTGGGAATCAACCCTCAAGTATGCGAGCACAGAATATTTTTGGAAGAGGGAGCAAGACCTGTCTGTCAACCCCAGAGAAGATTGAATCCCACCATCTTGGAAGTTGTCAAGAAGGAGGTGACCAGACTATTGGAGGCCGGCATCATATATCCCATTTCAGACAGTGAATGGGTAAGCCCAGTACAAGTGGTGCCCAAGAAGTCCGGAGTCACTACCGTGAAGAATGAGCATGGAGAGCTCATAGCAACTAGAGTTCAAAATGCTTGGAGAGTCTGCATTGATTACAGGCGTCTCAACCAAGCTACCCGTAAGGATCACTACCCACTTCCATTCATTGATCAAATGCTGGATCGCCTGTCAGGTAAATCACATTATTGCTTTCTAGATGGTTACACAGGTTATTTCCAGATTCATATAGCTCCTGAGGATCAGGAAAAGACTACTTTTACATGTCCTTTTGGGACTTACGCTTATAGGAGAATGCCCTTTGGCTTGTGCAATGCACCAGCTACTTTCCAAAGGTGCATGATGAGTCTTTTCTCTGATCTTACTGAGGACTGTATGAAAGTTTTTATGGACGATTTCAGCGTTTATGGTGATTCTTTTACCCTTTTCTTAGATGGATTATCTAGAGTATTAGATAGATGTATTAATACAAACCTTGTACTGAATTTCGAAAAATGCCACTTTATAGTAAAACAAGGGATTGTGTTAGGGCATGTGGTATCTAATAATGGCATTTCCGTAGACCCAACAAAGGTGAATGTTATTTCTAGTTTACCTTACCCCTCTTCTGTGAGGGAAGTCCGTTCGTTCCTTGGCCATGCAGGTTTCTACAGGATATTTATTAAAGACTTTAGTAAGGTGGCACTTCCCTTATCCAGATTACTGCAGAAGGACATTGAGTTCGAGTTCAGTGAAGATTGCAAACAAGCATTTGATAAGCTGAAGACTGCTCTAACTTAAGCCCCAATTGTGAGAGGACCCAATTGGAGCCAGCCGTTTGAAATCATGTGCGATGCTTCCAACCATGCAGTAGGAGCAGCGCTGGCTCAGCGTGAAGGTAAGGATCCTTTTGTTATTGCCTATGCATCTAAGACTTTAGACACTGCCCAGTCCAATTATACTACTACTGAGAAAGAACTTCTTGCTATTGTTTTTACTTGGTACCAAAGTAGTAGTGTATTCGGACCACGCAGCTCTAAAGTATCTATTAGCTAAAAAGGAGTCCAAACCAAGGCATATACGTTGGATACTGCTGCTACAAGAATTTAATTTAGAAATAAAGGATAGGAGTGGTAATCAGAATTTAGTAGCAGACCA
>NC_029793.2:130273668-130277642 GCF_000816755.2 Arachis ipaensis | reverse complement strand
AAACACAGAGCCTTCTAGGCAGTTAAAGAGTGCAACATGGAAATTGAGAAGGCTGGAGCTGAAAGGAAGTTGCAACTGCAGGAACTGGAGAACCTTCGCCTAGAAGCTTATGAGAATTCCAGAATTTGCAAGGAAATGATGAAAGCTGTGCATGATCGAAACATCAAGAAGAAAGAATTTCAACCTGGAGATTTCGTCCTCCTTTACAAATCTCGACTAAGGCTGATGCCCGGTAAGTTAAGATCAAGATGGGAAGGTCCATACAGAGTAGAAAAGTCTGAACCGTACGGAGTTTATCACCTACACCATCCTTTAAGCTCTAAACTTATTAAGGTTAATGGACACCGCCTGAAGCTGTACCATAATGAGAAGGTGCAGAAAAGCAAGGAGCTTGAGATCCTCCACTTGGAAGATCCCCACAAAGCAGCTGATTGAGCTAGTGGAGCGACCAACTTACGGACGTTAAAGCAAAGTGCTTGGTGGAAGACAACCCACCGCGGTATGATCGTTCTTTTCTTCACTTTTAGTTTTTTTTCTTCTTCAATAACTCTTCTCTTTATTAATACTTTCATGCTTTTACACCTACATGTCCTTATATATATATTTTTTTTAAAATTTCGCCACGCGACGCGATCGCACCAGCAACGCGTCCGCGTGGCAGGGGGAGTAAAGAAAAATAAAAATAAACAGAAAGTTACGCAGGAGCAGCGCTGGAGTCGTGCCAATGGCACAAATTACCCCACGCGACCGCGTCGCATGGAAATCATGGCCTCCCACGCGGCCACGTGCCCTGGGTTTTCGACGTAAAAGGGTGCACAGTCGCATTCTGTGCGAGAGTGATGCTGGATTGGTGTTGGAAGCACAATCCTTGTCACGCGACCGCGTCGCTGACACGGCCGCATCACCCATTTTATAACGCACACTCATGCGATCGCGTGACCCACGCGATCGCGTCACCCAATTTTCGCAATTAAAATGAATCGAACAGAGAGTTGTGCTGGAGCGAGGCTGCACTCGCGCCAGTAGCGCAACATAGGTCACGCGACCGCGTGACCGACGCAATCGCGTCACCTTACCTGGAGCGCAACCACGCGAACGCGTGCCTTCCGCGGCCGCGTCGCATGCGCCGCACAGCTCAACCCCAGTTGCCAAATTATCTTATCTTTCTCTCCTCCAAATCCTACTTGTTCTTTTCCCTCCTTCTTTCTTCTTTCTCCCTTCCCCTTTCTATCTCACCTTTCATTCTCTATCTTTCTCACCACCATTAACGAGATTTTTTCTTTTCTTCTTTCTCACTTTTCTATTATTCTTCTTATTTTCATATGTTATCTTCTTATCTTTTCTTCATTGTTCTTATTTTCTTTTCTTTTCTTTTCCTTTTTACTTGGTGTTACCTATCTATGTGAGTTATTATTTATCTTTATATGCTTATGGTTTGTTATAAATTTGTTTGACAATCATATATATTACTTTTTAAGGGATTGCTTGCATGTTCAAATTCATACTTTCAAGAGCTTAGAGCTTATGCATGCTATGTGTTTGTGAAAAAGCCCATATGGCATTATGCACTTCTTCACATTATTTTACTCTAATATACAATGCTTGCTTTTCACAAATTTCCTTTCATATTTTATTAATTAAATTTAATTGTCAATACAAACGATTTCCCAATCGCTACTGTGAGCAGATGTTCCCTATCCTAGCAGAAAGGAACTATAACAATGAATACCTTCTTATCCTCCCATCCAACATTGCCTCCTTTGTTGAGCCGCAAATTGAACGAAGACAATGGGGTTTCTTACGGAGGCAGCCGAGGCAGGTCAATCTATCTTGGGTAGTTGAGTTCTACTCCAACTTCTACATACCGACCCTGCAGTCTGTTTATGTCCGGCAGCAACAAGTCCCCATCACAGAAGAGGCCATTCAGCAAGCTCTGAGCCTTCCCCCTATTCCAGCTGGAATAGACGCTTTTCAAGAAGCCACCCTTCAGCGCCAGAGATACCAATTTGACTGGGACTCTGTTCTCGGAGTCATCGCATTACCTGGCAGCCGTTGGATCTACAGATACCACCGTACCCGCTCTAAGGGAATCTTGGCTTCCGCACTTACCTTGGAGGCTCGCGTATGGGCACAGATCATGTCCCATTACGTCTTTCCGAGCACTCATGAGTCCTCCTTCACTGCAGACATGGCTGTTCTACTATGGTGCATCCTTACAGACCAACCTCTGAATCTCTCAAGACACATCCAGAATGCTATGGAGCACGTACAAATCGTGGGCAACCTACCTTTTCCCGCCCTGGTCTCAGATCTTGTCTCAGCAGCCGGAGTCTCCTACAGAGCTGGGGACACCAAAGCCATACTTCCACGGGATGATCAATATGTCCCTAACGGGAAATACCTCAGACTTTCAGCAGCCACTACAAGCCAGCCTGCTGAGCCAGTTGCAGATATTCCTTCTTCAACACCACAAGCATCTACAACTGAGAAATTTCTCCAGCAGATACTTGAAAAATTGGATCGGCATGAACTGAAAGCTAAGTTGAGAGAGTGCCGTAACAAGTGCCGATTCACATACCTCAAGGAGCTGATCATGGGAAAATTCAAGGACTCAGACACTCCGGACTCCACTTCTTTTACCAGCACCGGGAGCCATGATAGTCCCGACTGTGGAGATACTGCCACCATCCCACCCCTGTTCCTGACAGATGGCACCGAGGACGGTGCAAAGCCTTAAGTGTGGGGAGGTCGGTCAGTACCTGACTTCCGGAGGTAATTTCTCTTCTCTGTACACCAATAATTAGAATATTTTAGTTAGATTTTCTTCCCTTTATAGAATAGAATAAATTGCATAGGTTAGAATAGTTGCATGCATGTTCTACTTGATTGAAAAGACAATAAGTTTCTTTTAAAAATCTATGGAATAAAATTTCACTAATTTTTCAAAATTTTTATGATAAATCTGCTTGAGTTGTATTTGGAACATGATGTTTGAGTTAAAGAACACACAACCTGTGAAAGATTTGAGCCTTTATGTATGGTTACATTATTTAACCATAATTATTTTATTCTTGTGTGTTTACTTCTCTATGATTGTAATCTAGATTTTGTTTTATCTTATATGTCCAATATTTATTATATTTACATGCTTGCACATGATTGAGGCCATTATTTGTTTAAACTCACTTATCCAAATCAAGCCTACCCTTTTCAATTACCCTTGTTAACCACTTTGAGCCTTTAAAACTCCATTTGTTCTATATTTTACCGTATTACTAACCTTAAGCTGAAAAACAATTGCATATCCCAAATTGAATCTTTGGTTAGCTTAAGATAGAATTATGTGTGCTAGTTAAGTATGGGAAATTGTGGGAACAAAAGTTGTTAAGGGAATGTGTCATGAAAATTTAAAGGGAATTTGGATACCTATTCATGTGAAACTATAAGAATAAAAAATCTATGTGCATTGATAAGCTTTATTTATTTCAATTCAAAAAAAAAAGATGATAAACAAATAAATAAGGAGACAAAATTACCCCAATGTTAAATTCAGAATTCAAAGATCAATGCACATATGATAGAATTAAAATACAAAGTTGAAACACGAGTATGGGTTGAAAAAGGGAATTATGGGTAGCTAGGCATGAATTTAAAAGTATATAGAATATATGTATATTAGGTGAGAGCTTAGGTTAATTAAAGATTCAATTTATAAAGCTCACTTAGCCATATATATACCCTTACCTGCACCTTGGCCCCATTACAACCCTGAAAAGACCTCATGATGTTTGCATTGGTATATTAACTGTTGTTGATTGGTTAGGAGAAAAATAAAAGTTAGAAAACATGACTAGAGAAGAATAGAGTGATTACCCTATACACTAGAGATTAGAGCGTACATACATTATCAGTGAGGGTCCAATGCTTGAATTTCTATGTTACCTGCTTTCATAAGCTATCTTCTTGCACTTTTA
>NC_029793.2:130261701-130273544 GCF_000816755.2 Arachis ipaensis | reverse complement strand
ATTTCCTTGTCTCCTTCAATTTAGCATGAGGACATGCTAATATTTAAGTGTGGGGAGGTTGATAAATCACTATTTTATAGTTTATATTGTGTTTAATTGTGTGGTTTTGTCATGATCCTTACCCGCTTATTCATCAATTTAGCATGCATTTAGATTTCCTTCCTAAATTTAGTACATGTTTGAAAATTGCTTCCTAGAGACTTTAATTATTTAATTTTAATTCCCTTTTATTCCATTCGATGCCGTGATCTGTGTGTCAAGTGTTTCAGGCTTTATAGGGCATGAATGAGATGGAGATTGGAGAGGAAGCTAGCAAAAATGGAAGGAACACAAGAATTTGAGGAGATAACCAGCGAGAAGTGACGCGGTCGCATGGCTCGCGCGGCCACGCGGATTGGAAAGCGCAAGCGACGCGGTAGCGTGGACGACGCGAACGCGTGGAGAGGAAAAAGCGCAAGCGACGCGCCCGCATGGATGATGCGATCGCGTGACATGTGCGATCTGCATAATCTGCAGAATTCGCTGGGGGCGATTTTGGACCTTATTTCGGCCCAGTTTTCGGCCCGGAACAGCAGACTAGAGTCAGAGAATATGCAGAAACAACACACACATACATTCAGTAGTGGGGAGATCTAGTTTTTCACTCTCTCTAGGATTGCCTCTGGCATTCCCAAGACCTTATTTATTATACGCGTGGCACCTTTACCATGCTGAGAACCTCCGGTTCTCATTCCATACTGTGTTGTTATTTTTTAGATGCAGGTCGAGAGGCTCCTCGCTAGGCGTCTGGATCTTTGAAGCGAAGTAGTTCTTGGGTGTATTTTGGATTTCTGTTTGTATATATGTATATATGTATTTAGCTTACTCTCCAAGTAACTTGTGTATGTTGCTCCTCATAGAGGTTGAGGGAGAGAGAGGAGCTTATTTTGGTATTTTGGGGATACCTATTGTTCCGAGGGTTACCTGAAATTGTAGGTCGATCTCGGACGAGATCTTCTATACTGGTCAGAGATGACGGGTCCGGCTGGTGGGTAGCGGCCAGGGCGGTCGTGTCCGACTTGTTGGACTGGCTGCACTTCTGATCTTTGGTCACCGGAGGGTGGGGGGTACCTGCAAGAGACTCCGATGCTTAAGTTAGCATGGATATTAAACAGGTTTTTAGCAGAATCAGAGTATGAGTTATACCTGGGTGCTCCAGTGTATTTGTAATGGTTGTAGAGTAACCTTGTTAGATAAGATAAGTTAGTTATCTTATCTTATCTTTATCTTTGAGTTGAGGTCAGCTTATCTTCAAGGGAACCGCCCTTATCTCTATAGGCTTGGACTGCCTTTGGATTTGGGTCGTGTTCCTCTATTTGGGCCCTTTACTGGGCTTTTCTGTCGATTTGACCGACCTCTTCTGAGAAGAGGTCGGATAGCCTGACCTGAAGAGGTCGGTCGCTTTATTACTGAACATCCCGGATCGGATAGCTCGAACCAGGGTGTGAACAAATAACTTCTTGCATTATTCTGTTTTCATCTTTGCCGATTTGTAGAAGGTGGGTTAAATCCTTGTTTAGTCGACCTTTAGATGAATCCGGTTTTCATCTC
Source organism: Arachis ipaensis (assembly GCF_000816755.2). Lineage (NCBI taxonomy): Eukaryota > Viridiplantae > Streptophyta > Magnoliopsida > Fabales > Fabaceae > Arachis > Arachis ipaensis. The sequence continues at coordinate 130,271,954 of NC_029793.2, read as the reverse complement.
TGTTTGTCTTTATCGTGATTGTGCAGTGAATTTGTTTTTCACTTTTTGCCAATCTGTCGCTTTATAATCGGACGATGAATGTTTCAGATTAATGCATCTTGAAAACTTTGTAGAACGTCTAATATATTTTATTTAAAAGAAAATGAAAATATGTACATATAGAGTTTCTATCCTTTTGAGTCGGACAATTTCTGGATCTCAACTTGGTGCCTCATTAAAAAACCTTTTCAGGAAAAAGAGTGCATCCTATGATGAGATCTTTTACCTTCTCTAGCTATAGTACCTTCTTAGGTTGCAGGCATGCCATGATCTGGGAAGCTCTCGTCCGTCGAGTTCGGATAGTCTGTAGTAGCCCTTTCCAAGTACTTCTATGACTCGGTAGGGTCCTTTCCAATTTGCTGCTAGCTTTCCTTCTCCGGGTCGAGTTGTTCCAATATCGTTTCGGATCAGGATGAGATCATTCTTAGCGAAACCTCTTGGCACTACCTTTTGATTATATCTGGAAGCCATTCGACGTTTTAGTACTTCTTCCCTGATCCGAGCTCTTTCTTGGATTTCAGGAAGTAGGTCGAGCTCTTCCCTTTGAAGTTGGGAGTTGGCTTCTTCATTGTAATGAACCACTCTAGGCGACCCTTCCTCGATCTCTACTGGGATCATTGCTTCCGTTCTGTATGCTAATCGGAAGGGTGATTCCTTTGTGGTGGAATGTGGCGTCGTTCGATATGCCCATAGGACTTGTGGAAGCTCTTCAGCCCAAGCTCCCTTTGCGTCTAGTAATCTCCGTTTTAACCCAGCCAATATGACTTTGTTGGCAGCTTCGGCCTGTCCGTTGGCTTGAGGATGTTTGACGGAGGTGAACTGGTGCTTTATGTTCAAGTCGGCTACTAATTTTCTGAAGCCTGCGTCTGTGAATTGAGTGCCATTGTCTGTGGTGATGGAGTATGGAACCCCGAACCTTGTGACAATGTTCCTATATAGGAATTTCCGGCTTCTTTGAGTAGTGGCGTTGGCTAGGGGCTCTGCCTCGATCCACTTTGTGAAATAGTCTACCCCTACTATGAGGAATTTAACTTGTCCCGATCCCTGGGGGAAAGGTCCGAGAAGATCGAGTCTCCATTTTGCAAATGGCCAAGGTGAGGTTACGCTGATGAGCTCTTCTGGCGGGGCGATGTGAAAGTTGGCATGTTTCTGGCATGGTGGGCATGTCCTTACAAACTCTGTAGCTTTCTTTTGTAGAGTTGGCCAATAAAATCCCGCCAGCAGTACTTTTTTGGTGAGAGCTTGTGCTCCAAGATGATTACCACAAATGCCACTGTGTACTTCCTCTAAAACTTCCCTTGTGTTAGAGGTCGGCACACATTTTAATAGTGGTATTGAAATCCCTCTTTTATATAGGGTGTTGTTTATGATAGTGTAGTACTGAGCCTCCCATTTTAACCTCTTTTCCTCCTTTTCATCTGCGGGGAGTATTTCTGTTTTAAGGTAGTTAATTATGGGGGTCATCCATCCTTGATCCTGACCTGTTATGGCTAGGACTTTTTCCTCTTCCGAGATTGACGAGTTCTGTAGCATTTCCTGGATGAGGCTTCTATTGTTGCCCCCTGGTTTGGTGCTGGCTAGTTTTGAGAGTGCGTCAACTCGGGCATTTTGTTCACGGGGTATGTGGCAGATCTTATATTCCCCGAGTTGTCCGAGCTGTTCCTTGGTTTTATCCAAATACTTTTTCATGATGGGATCTTTGGCTTGGTAGCTTCCTGTTATTTGTGAGGTGACTACTTGTGAATCGCTGAAGATGTTAAGTTTTTAAGCTCTAACCTCCTTAGCCAGCTTCAAACCAGCTAGTAACGCTTCATATTCCGCCTGGTTGTTTGAGGCCGAGAACCCAAATTTGAGGGAAAGTTCAACTTGGGTTCCTTGGTTGCTTTCGATTATCACACCTGCGCCGCTTCCAGTCTTATTCGAGGAACCGTCCACGTAGAGATTCCATTCTGTGGGGGTTTTCAGGGTATCTGTGAATTCTGCAATGAAGTCGGCTAAGTACTGTGACTTGATGGCTGTCCGAATTTCATATTGGAGGTCAAACTCGGATAACTCAACTGCCCATTGTAAAATTCTTCCTGCTACATCTATTTTCTGCAATATTCTTTTTATGGGCTGGTTAGTCTGAACCTTAATGGTGTGAGCCTGGAAGTACGGGCAAAGTCGTCGAGATGTCAGTATGAGAGTATAGGCAAACTTTTCTATTTTTTGGTAGTTCAGCTCGGATCCCTGCAGCGCTTTACTAATGAAGTATACATGTTGTTGCCCTTTGTCGTCCTCTCGAACCAGTGCTGAAGCTACTGCCCGACTTCCTACCGCAAGGTATAATACTAGTGGCTCTCCCTCTCGTGGTCGAGTTAGGATAGGTGGTCGTCCCAGGAAACTTTTGAAATTCTGGAAGGCTTGCTCACACTCTATTGTCCATTCGAACTTCTTTCCTTTCCTTAAAGTAGCATAGAAGGGGAGAGATCTTATCGCTGATCCCGCTAAGAATCTGGATAAGGCTGCCAATCTCCCGTTGAGTTGTTGTACCTCTCTAACACAAGTTGGGCTCTTCATGTTGAGTATGGCCTGGCATTTATCCGGATTTGCCTCAATTCCTCTTTGTGTGAGCATAAAACCTAAGAATTTGCATGCTTCTACTGCAAAGGTGCATTTTGCCGGATTGAGTCGCATGTCATGCTTCCTTATAGTGTTGAACACTTGGGCCAGGTCGGACAATAATGTCTCTTCACTTTGTGTCTTTATTAACATATCGTCTACGTAGACTTCCATGATTTTTCCGATATGATCTGAAAAGACTTTATTTATTAGCCTTTGATAAGTAGCTCCCGCATTCTTGAGACCAAAAGGCATCACAATGTAGCAGTAATTTGCTTTTGGTGTTAAAAATGAGGTCTTTTCTTGATCTGGTGGATACATGGGGATTTGATTGTATCCGGAATATGCATCCATAAACGAGAGGTATTTATATCCGGATGAGGCATCCACCAGAGCATCGATACTTGGGAGCGGATAAGGATCTTTTGGGCAGGCTTTGTTGAGATCGGTGTAGTCGGTGCACATTCGCCACTTTCCATTTGATTTTTTCACCAAGACGACGTTGGCTAGCCATAGTGGGTACTTGACTTCTCTTATGAATCCTGCCTCCAGTAGTGCTTGTACCTGTTCTTCCACAGCTTGGGATCGTTCTGGCCCAAGTTTTCTTCGTTTCTGCTGTACCGGCCGACATCCTGGATAGACCGCCAACTTGTGACACATTAGCTTGGGGTCTATGCCTGGCATGTCTGCAGCTTTCCATGCGAAGAGATCGACATTATCTCGTAAGAACTGTACTAGTAATTCTTTTGCGTCTCCTTCTAGGATCGTGCCAATATTAGTTGTTTTGTCCAAGGTGTCTCCGATCTGAACTTTCTCTACTTCACCTTCGGGCTGTGGATGGAGTTCTTCTCGTCTCTGAACTCCCCCAAGCTCAATTGTATGAAACTCTTCTCCTCTGCCTCTGAGGTTTAGACTTTCGTTATAACAGCAACGTGCCATCTTTTGATCTACTTTTATCGTAGCTATCCCTTCTGTAGTTGGGAATTTCATGCATAGATGTGGAGTTGAGACTATTGCGCCGAGTTGATTTAGTATTGTTCGACCTATTAAGGCATTGTAGGCTGAGCTCACATCGACCACGATGTAGTCTATCTTGGGTGTTCTGGATTGGTTCCCTTTTTCGAAGGTTGTATGTAGTGACACGTATCCCAGTGGTTGTACTGGGGTATCTCCCAGTCCAAACAGGCTGTTCGGGTATGCTCTAAGCTCATTTTCTTCTAAGCCGAGCTTGTCGAAGGCAGTCTTGAATAAGATGTCAGCGGAGCTCCCTTAGTCTATTAGTGTGCGGTGGAGATTGACGTTTGCCAGTATGATGGTGATGACCATGGGATCGTCATGTCCTGGGATGATACCAGATGCATCTTCTTTGGTGAACGTAATTGCAGGGATGTCGGGTGCTTCCTCCTTTCCTTCGACATGATACACTTCTTTAAGATATCTTTTGCGGGATGATTTGGAGATTCCTCCTCCTGCAAATCCTCCGTGTATGATATGAACATGTCTTTCTGGCGTACGAGGTGATTGCTCGGTTCGTCCGACCTCCTCATCCCTTCTCCTTTTTCTTTGCTCATCGTCTCGAGTGGCCAAATACCGATCTAGTTTTCCTTCTCTCACTAACTTTTCTATGACATTTTTTAGATCGAAGCATTCGTTGGTGGAATGTCCTCGGACACGATGGTATTCACAATACTCCTTTCGGTTTCTTCCTCCTCTTTTGCCTTTGAGTGGTCGAGCTAGGGGTATTTTTTCTGTGTGGCAGACTTCTTTGTACACATCCACAAGAGACACCCGAAGGGGGGTATAATTATGATATTTTTTAATTTTTTCCCCTTGTCGATCTTCCTTCTTGTTGGACTCTTTATCTTTGTCTCGGTAGGGGAATCCGGACTTTGAGGTTTCTCCTAACCGAGAGTTTTCTTCCATGTTGATGTATTTCTCCGCTCGCTCTTACACTTCATCTAAAGATGTGGGGTATTTCTTTGATATAGATTGGCTAAAAGGTCCCTCTCGTAGGCCATTGATGAGGCTAATGATGGCGGCCTCTGTTGGCAAGCTTTGTATATCTAGGCATGTTTGGTTAAATCTTTCCATGTAGTTGCGAAGACTTTCCTGATCTCCTTGCTTGATCCCTAGTAGACTGAGGACGTGCTTAGCCTTGTCTTTTTGGATAGAGAATCTAGCCAGGAATTTTTTGGCTAGGTCGTCAAAGCTTGAGATGGACTTTGGAGGTAGGTTGTCGAACCATCTGATTGCTGTCTTCATGAGAGTCGTTGGAAAAGCTTTGCAACGAACGGCGTCTGAGGCGTCGGTGAGGTACATTCTACTTCTGAAGTTGCTGAGGTGATGGTTGGGATCTGTAGTGCCATCATACAAAGTCATATCCGGGAGTTTGAAGTCCTTAGAAATTTTAGTTTTCATGATTTTCCTAGTGAATGGATCTTGATCTTTGCGTGAATTGTCTTCAGGGGTGGTCCGGGTAGCTTTTGCTTTGAGATTGGCTTCGAGTTGTAGGAGTTTATCTTCTAATTCTCGACATCATCTTACCTCTCTTTGTAGATCCTTGCCAACTTCTCGTTGATGCTGGCTTTCTTTTTCAAGTTTCTTTAAATGATCTTGAAGTGCTTCTATTACTCCCGGATTTGATGAGTTTTTGTCTCCGTTAGATTCTGGAGTATCTTTCGGCGTCGTGTCCGCATTTTTGTGCGGTATTCTATCCTCTAGATCTGAATCGTGGTCGTTGTCATGGTCGTCCGCCATGGTGATGGGATGACTTCCAGGTTCCTCGGCAACGGCACCAATGTTCCGAGGGTTACCTGAAACTGTAGGTCGATCTCGGATGAGATCTTCTATACTGGTCGGAGATGACGGGTCCGGCTGGTGGGTAGTGGCCAGGGCGGTCGTGTTCGACTTGTTGGACTGGCTGCACTTCTGATCCTTGGTCACCGGAGGGTGGAGGGTACCTGCAAGAGACTCCGATGCTTAAGTTAGCATGGGTATTAAACAGGTTTTTAGTAGAATCAGAGTATGAGTTATACCTGAGTGCTCCAGTGTATTTATAATGGTTGTAGAGTGACCTTGTTAGATAAGATAAGTTAGTTATCTTATCTTTATCTTTGAGTTGAGGTCAGCTTATCTTCAAGGGAACCGCCCTTATCTCTATAGGCTTGGACTGCCTTTGGATTTGGGTCGTGTTCCTCTATTTGGGCCCTTTACTGGGCTTTTCTGTCGATTTAACCGACCTCTTCTGAGAAGAGGTCGGATAGCCTGACCTGAAGAGGTCGGTCGCTTTATTACTGAACATCCCGGATCGGATGGCTCGAACCAGGGTGTGAACACCTATGTATGTTTATATATACTCGAACCAGGGTGTGAACACCTATGTATGTTTATATATATCCTCCGGCCAGCCTTAGCTTCGCTGGCTGAGTCAGGGGCTAGTTATGCTGATTCCTTGGCTTTTCTGTACTCTCTGGTTTACCTTTATCATTTTCCTATTAGGTTTCTTAGCTCGCAAGTAATTCTTCTCCTCGAGCGATGCGCTTTTTTTTTTTGCGAAATTTGTTTACCCGTTTTCCAAAGCTCCTAGTTTATTATATTTTTTCTACTATTATATGTATGTATTTTATTTTTAGAGGTCATAGCGCCTCGCCACCTCTGTTTTACATCCTAGGTGTAAAGCCCTGTGTGGTAGGGTGTTACACACAATCCCTACGTCCATCGCGACACTGGACAAGCAGTACACCACCACAATCCTTGCCGGGTCAAAACTCACATTCAAAACCACAATCTTTTAAAATCTTAACCAAAAGCAAGTGGGACTAAGCTACAACCCTTGCATACTACCTGGGTCTTTCCAAATATCAAAATCTCTCTTTAAAAAATAATTCAAATCCATTTCTCTTTCATCAAACTCCTTTTCTTGATAAATCGAATTCAAATATAATACTTTTCTCGATAAAACTCAAAACATAATCATTTCTTTAATAATTCAAAATTAGCTAATATACTTTTTAAAACTTTTGAAAATTCATTTTGATTCCCAAAATAATCAAAACACCCTAGACGGTTGTTCATACATAACCGAATCAAAATCTAAATCAAACAACAATAATTTAACATAAATTCATTTGAACTCAAACAATAATTAATCAAACCAAAATTCACTTATCAATTCACATTTAATTATTATAAAATTACCAAATTCTACCTCCGTGCCAAAATCACAACAACGAAAATTTTGAAAAAGTTTTTTGACCAAACTGCTGAAGAGAAAAACATTAGAAATCATCTGTGTCTCCTAAAACTTCAATTTGCCGAACTCAAAGGAAAAGAGAACTATATCACCATTAATTTTTATCGAGCAAAAGTGATGCCAATGTGTATAAAAAAAAAATAAACACTTTTATCGGATTAGATTTTTTACTGGAGTTACAGGTCAAGAAATCGAAGTTTGAAGGTTACGGTTCTATGGAGGCATTCCTTTTCTCTCTCACGGGCTTTCACTCTTGTTTTGTTTATGGTTTCGGTGGTTCATGAGAAAAGATAAGATGTTGATGATGATGATTAATGAATAAAGAAGGTTAGGTGTCATTGGTTATATATATATAAAGGAAACATGTGTAACAATTGTGTGTGTTCCCTTAAGGCTTCGGCCAAAAGGAAATAATAATAATAATAATAATAATAATAATAATAATAATAATAATAATAATAGTTATAATATATATATATATATATATATATATATATATATATATATTTGGAATTTTTTATTGTAAAAAAATGATTTAAAATTTTTTATAAATTTTAAACTCAAAATATCATAAAATTTAATTTAATTATTTTTAAGAGAATAATTATTTTTAAATAAAATAATAAATCATAAATAACTTATTATTTAATTTTCAAAAATTTGGGTTATTATATCCTACTCACCTTATAAAATCTTTCGCCCTTGAAAATTATTACATTGAAACAAGTTCAAATTCAAATAAGAAAAAAATAGGGTCCACGTACGAAGAGAACTACAGATGATGTCAAAGATAATGTTTGAAAGAAGTCAGGTAAGCAATTAGATTTATAGGCCAACAAAGGTACATAGGAACGATAAGGTTTGGTCGGAAATTAATCGAATCACATTTTAAGGAGGGAATCCAAAACAAAGAATTCCAACGGAAATAATAATGAAATAAGAGATGACATCAAGTCACAAAGCACGAATAAAGAGTATACGTCGAAACGAATTCTTAAAACGTAACTTCTAACGTTCCCAAATCCCATGATTCGCAAAACCTATTATTTCTATTTCGTCTATGATAATCCATTAGTGTTCTTGTATACACAAATCATCATTATTAAGTTGGCCAGACCTAATACCATGAGAAATATAACGGTCGAATAACAACATTAATCAATAGACATTCATGTATTTAAAACTCAAACTCTTGTCATTAAGACAAGTACTTTTGCATGATAGACACTCAGAGTATATAGTGAAGTATAGTCAGTCCATTTCTAAGGCTCTAACAGGAACAAACTGCTCTGATACCATAATGTAACACCCTAACTTTTAGCACATTATGATCGTACTAAAAGCTCAGGTGTTACTTACTCCTAAACCTTTAATTTCATACTATGCTTTTTTAATATTGAACCTTTGCGAATACGAACCGTAACTTTTAATTAAGAAATTGTACTTTAAACCATTTATTCGCAATATATATATAGACTTACTCAAATATTCTCAAAAACAAATCATACTCCTCTAAAAACCAAAAGAATAAACAACGAGGAGAAAGTAAATTCTAACAACTCAACTTGTGAACATAATCTTTTATGCTCCTATAACTCCGCATTAAACCTTTGCACCTATAGTTGAAAGAGGTGAAAATAGGGGGTAAGAATTGGGGAGTTCTTAGTAGGGTCGGGATTAGGTTCATTATCCAAATTTAAAACTCATATTTTTCTTATATAAAATTTTGCACATAACAACACTCCATACATTTCATCTTGATCCTACCAATCACGGCCTCTGACTCATCTCAAATCAACTCGGTCTCTGGCCTAAAATAAATCAACTAGGCCTCTGGTCCAAATTAAATCAACATCAAAACTCAATCACAAACAAAATCAATCACAAGCACAAACAATGCAAGACAAACACAATCAGAGAGCAATTATAGCAAATATAACAAATAACAATTAAATAGAAATCATCAGATAGGCAAACTAAAATACTTAAGCATACACAGACAAAGCAAACAAATGTAGTATGATGCATGCCTATCCTACTTGTCGTGAGTTCACGTGTCAGTTACTTTACCAGAACACGACACACATGGTATGTAACTAACCCGGATATCGTCCTCTTGAAAATTGGTGGGCGGTACACCACCACAAACCCCACCATTGCGAGCGGTACACCACCACGAATTAACCTTGCAAGATCTTCAATTGGAAAAACAACACACACATGGGCGGTAAATAACCACAATCCCCACAAACACATTCACAACCCGTAGGCGGTAAACAACCACGATCCCCACGTCCATCGCGACACTGAACAAGCAGTACACCACCACGATCTTCGCCAGGTCAAAACTCATTCAAAACCACAATCTTTTAAAATTTTGACACGGAGCAAGTGGGACTAAGCCACAACCCTTGCATACTGCCAAGGTCTTTCCAAATATCAAAATCTCTCTTTAAAAAACAATTCAAATCCATTTCTCTTTCATCAAACTCCTTTTCTTGATAAATCGAATTCAAACATAGTACTTTTCTCGATAAAACTCAAAACATAGTCATTTCTTTAATAATTCAAAATTAGCTAATATATTTTTTAAAGCTTTTGAAAATCCAGTTGGATTCCCAAAATAATCAAAATACTTTAGACGGCTGTTCATACATAACCGAATCAAAATCTCAAGCAAACAATAATAATTCAACATAAACTCATTCGAACTCAAATAATAATTAATCAAACTAACATTCACTTATCAATTCACATTTAATTATTATAAAATTACCAAATTCTACATTCGTGTAGAAATCACAACAACAGAAATTCCAGAGAAACTTTTTGATCGAACTGCTGAGGAAAAAAATGTCAGAAATCGTCTGTGCCTCTTAAAACTCTAATTAGCTAAACTCAAGGAAAGTTATATCACCGTCAATTTTTACTGAACAAAAGTGATGTCAACATGTAGAGAAAAAGAATATAAATACTTTTATCGAATTAGATTTTTAATTGAAATTACAGATCTCAAGAAATCGAAGTTTGAAGGTCACGGTTCCATGGAGGCATTCCTTTTCTCTTTCACGGCTTTCTCTCTTATTTTATTTATGGTTTGTGGTTCATGAGAAAAGATAAGATGTTAATGATGATGATTAATGAATAAAGAAGGTTAGGTGTCATTGGTTATATATATATATAAAAGCATGCAAGCCACCTTATTTTATTTCCTTTCTTTGTTCCCTTGAGGCTTCGGCCAAAAGGAAAGAAAAATAAATAATAATAATAATAATAATAATAATAATAATAATAATAATAAAATTATTATTATTATTATTATTATTATTATTATTATTATTATTATATATATATATATATA
>NC_029793.2:130257489-130261692 GCF_000816755.2 Arachis ipaensis | reverse complement strand
TTTTAAGATAATATTTTTTTTTAAATAAAATAATAAATCATGAATAATTCATTATTTAATTTTCAAAAATTCAGGTTGTTATATTAAGTGTTTAATTGAGCTTTTTTGCATACAGAAATATTTATTTTATTGATTGAATTTTTATCACGTTTTATTCAAATATGAATGGAGTTCGGTTCATTGAAGTTAATGATTTATATTTACTTGATTGTTAAGTGTTCAGTTGAGTTCTTTTACATGTAGAAATATTTTTCTTACTGATTGAATGTTTATCACATTTTATTCAATAACTCCTTATGCCTTATTTTATTTTTTATATCCTTTTCAAGGATTAATAATATCCCAGATGAGGGTTTATGTTGGGTAGAATCCTTGATGGAGGATGGAGAGGGAGATGAAGCAGAATATATCAGGCTCAATGGTCAACAAACAAAATAAATAAGAGACCAAGTGATTCAAGCATCTGAAGTTATAAGACTCCCCAAGCTATCTGCTGTCCTTTCAAGCCCTTTTTGTAAATTCACATCTGGCGATATAGATAGTAAATAGGTTGTAGTTTCTTTGACTCCTTGTAATTAACACTAATTTGTTTAACTTGTTTAAAAAGGCAAACACTTCTTCTTTAATGTATATATGTGAATGTTAATGGAAAATCTAATGTTAATGTATATTTCTGTTGGAATTTTCTGGGTTGCTATTTTATTCTAGGTTTATAGTGAATGGATTCAGGGTATTTATCAAACATCAAGAGTCTTAAAAACACAAATAAACCGAAATTAATACACTACATGAACCGAAAAAAAAGTGTATATAGCACTATTGCAGAAAGCTAATTTGAAAAAAATATTTATATCAGTATTCAGTTTTAGAAACACCTAAACATCAAGAGCCCCTCTCTACTGTATACGATTAGTTGATTCTTAATCTCATCTCCCTTCCGAGTTGTGTTTCTTATTTTGGTGGAAAAACCGACAAGTTTGGAATAATCTTTGTAGAACTTTTCAACTTCTTCTAGTGTCTTGACCAACCTTTGAGACAAATTGTTCATCCACAATACACCTGGTTTGCAAAATGAACTGAACACATTATTAAAACAAAACTCATATAGTACTAAATGAACGAAACATTGTCCATTACATAAATTCAAATTCAAACAACTGTCTGTATAATGAACCGAACGCATTATTAAAGTGAAACAATTGTATAGTACTAAATGAACGGAACATTATCCATTATATAAATTCAAATTCGAACAACTGTCTGCATAATGAACCGAACATATTATTAAAGTGAAACCATTATATAGTACTAAATGAACAGAACATTATCCATTATATAAATTTAAATTCGAACATTGTATATATATAATCAAATTCGAAAGACCTGCATCTAGAATTCAAAGATTGCATTCCATTCAATTCAATTCAGTTCAATCCAAATCAGAACACCTGCGTCTACTAGAATTTAGCAATTGCATTAAATTTGATTCAACAATAAAAACCTTGTCTGCTTGATTCGATTCAGAAGAATAATCCAAATCGCTCTCATTCAACTGATTTGAAGTTGAATCATTCATTGTTTTGATAGCTTATTGAAATTTGAAAACGAAGAAGATAAATCTACAAATCGAAGAAGAAAATGAAGAAGAATAGGAAGAAGAACGACGAGCAACAAAGAAGAAAAAAAAGAAGAACGACGAGCAGCAGAACAAATTTGAAAATTGCAATCAGATCGTTAACGTTGAAGAAAGTGTACGTAATTCTATTACGTTAATAAGAAAGGAAGAGAGACGCACGTGTATTTCACATAATTTGAAAAAAGGAAGAGGCACGTTAACAAAAAAGTTTTTAAATGACTTAGTTAAATTTTTTACATAGATATGGAGTATTATTAATAATTTTTTCATACTTAAAAATTGTTATCTTTAAAATATTAATATACTTAGAGACAAATCAAGTAAGAATCATACATAAATATTAATCAATAATGCTCTGAACAATAAAAAATTTGCTGTTAGGTATAAGTAATTTTTTAAACTGATTAATTAATATGCATAGATATGACTCACATGAAAATTTTTTATTCCTTTTTTATTATATGAGTTGTCCTCTTAATAATTTTTTAGAAAAAATTTTAAATATATTGATATTAAATTTTTATTTTTATTTTTACGTACAGTAGCTACTAGCTACAGCGTAAAATATATGATAAGATCTTCTGTTGCAGATGTTGTGCCGAGGCCAGGTTTTTCGGAAGGTCGTGCTCTTTGAAAACGATGGAATTATTATTAGAAGGTAGTAGCTGCCTACGACTTTTTAGATAGACTAGATATAAATTTTGTAATTTATTTTATTAATTTTTATTTATTTATTTTTTTAATGGAAAAGACCAGAAATGATTACTTTCACAGTTTTGCTGACATAATAATACATTGTGGATATACTCAAAAGAGAAACATTAGATTATTAATATTTTTGTAACTATTTTATATTTCAAATAATAGTAGTTAATTTTCATTTTTTTAATTAAAAGTATTGACTCTTAATATTTTCCTATTCAAAATAACCGCAATAATTTATATAATATATAAAATAATAAATATCTAATTTATTTAATTTTAATTTAGTAAAAAATTCCTAATCTATCTTAACGATTACTCATAGAAGACTCCCTATTAATTAATCGGCAAAAGCCATTTTCATCAAGAGGTTCAGCACGGCATAACGCAAGAACCAATCAGAATCTGATGAGAGATTTAAACACATCTACATCCAAATAAATTTTCAACTGCATACAATTAATAGCACTAGGGCTACAGTAGTTAGGTGTTGCTATCATTTTAGCTTATCCTTGAGAGGCGACAGTTAAGGCTTTTGACTATATGTATATTTTCACTTTCATCCCCGTCGTCTTCTCAGATTGTACGTTCACACTTTAATTAATAAACTAAGATATTACTACCAAGCATCATCATTAATGGAATATTTTGGTATTTTTCGATCTAATAAAATAAAGGCTAATATTCTTTACAAATTAGAATTAAAATTTTATTTAAAAGTTTGTTATTCATCAATGAATTACTGTATCCATATAAAATAGGATTTGAATTTTTACTAATTTTTTTTAAACTTGTATTACTTATTTAAATAAATTAATAAATTAATTATTAAACTAATCCAACTCAGTTATTATTAGTGACCTACTAGGTAGGCTACTACTATTCCATAACTGTTTCCAACCGTGAACTAATCCTTTAGTGCCTTTATAACGAATGTGAAAATAACATCTAATATATATTGATAAAAAGAAAAAAAAAATCTAAGTGCCAGTTATTGTGAACTTAATTACTATATATTGGTATTTAGATCTAGCTCTTAGCTATATATATATAGACAAGAATTTGAAAATGAATTTTTTGTAATGGATGTGATTATTATTTGAACTGTAGCATGCAACTGTGTATGCATCGATAGCACCACTGTCATTTCGTGATGCATGAAGTCACAAAGTCGTGCCAGAGACGAAGATAGATTATTAATAAGTTGATGGAAAGTTTTAATCATCCATTCTCCTGTATATTGAAATTATATGCTATCATAAGACATCAATTTGTCCACGCATGTTTTGCATTGGACTGCAATTGGAAGAAAAACATCTTATTTATTTATTTATTTTTGGTAGTTATCATCTTCTTGAAAGTTGAAACATAGTCGAGAATATCCCAACATTGACTTAAATACAACTGCCTATTAATATACTACATGCTTAATAAAATTCAATTATAATAATTATTAGATAAAATAAATTAAAGCAATACGACTCACAAGATCAATAATTATATCACATGATTCTAACGAATCTTTTCTCTAAAAGTTTCTGTATTATTGAAGCATGTACGTAATTAATTTCCAATTAAAAAAAAAAAAACAAACAAACAATGAGATCAACTCAATTATAGTTTTGACTTTTCAGACTCAGACCAATCGGCCAATTTGACCAAATTAAATCAGGTCGATGTAATTAAAGATGAAAATAATTGATAATAAATTAGTAAAAAATTGAAAAAATTGAACTAATTGGTCTGATTTTTAGTGATGAACTAATTTCAAATAAGAAAATATAAAAAATTATTGTTTAAAATATTTTTATATATAAATTTATTATTTTATTATATTTTAATTAATTTTAATTTAATTTTAGTTA
>NC_029793.2:130255865-130257463 GCF_000816755.2 Arachis ipaensis | reverse complement strand
AGAGAAATATATATTTTATAAATAAAAGGAAAAAGAATGTCATTTTAGCATCTCTCAATAATAAAGGAAGAGAGTTAAATTTTCTCAAAAATTTATTATAAAAAAAGGAAGCGGTATCAATGTATGCATTTGTATGAAACAGTTTTCAGATTATTACTCATTTAATTTGCAAGCTGGATTATTAATTTACCAAAATAGACTCAATAATTTCTTAATATGCATGATAACTTTCCATCCGTGGCAAAGGCAAAGTTAGTTAAACAAGTCACAGAGATTAAGATTAATTTCTGTACAGACAGTCGTTGTTGTTTAATTTTAATTTGATTCATGAATTTTGCTTTGGACAAAGAAAGGTAGCTTCCCTGATAATTACTAAACAACACACTTGTACCCACCATTTTCCATTTATGTCCTTCTCATAACACCTTCTCTTAATCTAGTTAGTTTCACATGTTCACATTCTTCTTCTTCTTCTTCAACCACACACTCTCTATAACTACTTTAATTTAGACTCTAGAGCAAATTAGTAATAAACACTCATCTTCACATAACAAATTAAACCGTTGTTCTTGATTAGCACATGGAAATGGAGGAATCATTGGAATCAGGTGAGATTATGAGTAGTATAAGGAGGAGCATAGGGATAGGATCATCAAGCAGGAGGAGCTGGGCATCGGCGAGTGGGCGCGGGGGAAGCGAGGTGTGGAGCAAAGAAAGAGAAGGAGAAGATGATGAGGAAGAGCTCAAGTGGGCAGCCATAGAGAGGCTACCAACGTTTGAGAGGATGAGAAAGAGCATAGTCAAGCAAGTTCTTGAGAATGGAAGCTCTAACTATGAAGAAATTGATATATTCAAGCTTGGTATCAATGAAAAGAAGAGGTTCTTGGAAGCTATGCTCAGAACTGTTGAACAAGATAATGAGAAGTTCCTCTCCAGAATGAGGGACAGGATTGACAGGTCACAAAATATTTTCTATAATACTATATTACTAGCAAATATTATCATTTTTTATCTGTACTTAACCAGCAATAATTTACACATATATTTAATTTTGCACATATAAATTATGGGATTATTTTGTGAGCATGTCATATGATTTTAGATTTTATACGAAAAGTATTCTGGTTGCATTTTTTTTTCATATAGTTAATTATATTTGTATCTATACATTGTTTCTGTTCTGGAAATTCCATTCTTCAAATTGTCTAATTTACAAGACTTGTTGATTATTATTAAGCTTCACTTTGTGTTTGTGTTTTAATTATTAGGGTGGGTATAGAGATTGCTAAGGTTGAAGTTCGATTTGAGCATTTGTTTGTAGAAGGTGATGCATATAAAGGAACCAGAGCATTGCCAACACTATTCAACTCCACACTCAATGCTCTTGAGGTATTTCTAAAATTAAGTAGCACCTTACCTTCTTATACCATTCTGTAGGTTCAATATGAACCTTGCCACATTTAGAAACAACTATTACTGTGGTAGTTAATCTTTTATATATTATTACTACTCAAATAATAAATAGAGAATTAACTTTTGGCATATTGGTGAGGTCTTAAAAGAACACTTTAATTTTAATGTACTGTCATTGAAGCAGT
>NC_029793.2:130240508-130255859 GCF_000816755.2 Arachis ipaensis | reverse complement strand
TTATGTAATAATTCATTAATAAAAATAATTAAAATAATTATCTTTTATATTAATAATATAAATAATTATTTAAAAAAATAGATATAATTGAACGATTGTATAAATACATTACCAGTACATTGAAATTAAATTTTTGAAAAGAATACATCAAACTTAACTAATAATTATTGGTTGTTACTTGTTAGCTAGACTTCAATTCTTTGTCGGGTAGAGATTCTTATGTATGTTTCAAAAGGCTGCCATAGAAAATTAGAAAAACTTGAAATTGATTTTATTCCCACATGGGATGATGTTTTCTCCTTTTTCTTATTAATAATTTTACAATTGTGTTATTTGAATTTCTAAAACGTTAATGTTCTATTAGCACGAATAAGACGAAGAGTAGAAACTAAAAGTTTAAGTGTTAAATTAATAATCACATTAAATTTCAAGTGTAGTATGCTACGAAATATGAATATTAGAATGTTGAAAAAATATTTTTCATAATAAATTAATAATATTATTCTTGCATAACATATATTTCTACAATTCTCGATAAATAAAAAAGAGAAAGAAGAATGGAAATATCAAATAATCATCATAGCTGTTATTTATGTAGAATGTGGAGGTTTGAAAGTGATTTCCCAATCATGGAACCCTTCTATGTTCTTCTATCTTATTGCTCTTCACTTCTCACTCCCTTGGGACCATGGTAGATCTCATGCCATGTAGGACTTCGCTTGACCAATCAGAAATTTTATCTATGGTCAGGTTATTAATTAAAATAATTTTATTTATAAAACATAATTGTAAACAATCTTATATAATATTCTTCTAAAATTAATTTCTGAAAGTTTTGTTTTCTTTTTCCAAAAAATGAGACTCAATTTTAAAATTACTAAATCAATTTTTAACAAAGATGGCCATTTACATAAAGTTATCTTTATGTGAAAATAATAATTAAATGACAATTTAATCAAATATGTTAAACTATTTAATAATTTTTGTCGATCATCTATACATAAAGACAATTTCGTGTGAGTGGTCACTTTTGTGCTGGTGACATATTACTCATCATTTAGTTTTAGTTTGGTTAGTTTAGTTTACTCCAAGAAGTTGATTTGCAACATCTAAGATTCAAGTTATGTTAGATGTATACTCATTTTAAGAAGCATTGTGTAAGGCATTTCCTTTTTATTTTTTTGTGATAACAGACAGTTCTTAGATCAATTAAAATTTTCCCCTCAAATAAAAGTGTTGTGAAGATACTACAAGATGTTAGTGGAATCATCAAGCCAGCAAGGTATATATATATATGATGGAGTCATTTATTATTTCCTAATTCACAAAATTCTTCAAATTAAAGTTGTGCCCTTAAGATGTTTGAAGATAATCCCAACTCAATTGTGTTAGCTTACACAAAAATAGTCTTAACTTATAACAAAATATAATCTCCCCTACCCCAACAAATGCATCAATGGATTATTTCAGGTATACTGCTAACTTTTTTATTTTATTCTCCATTCTATGTTTACTCAAACACTCTCCAGAATGACCTTGCTTTTGGGGCCTCCAGGATCAGGAAAAACTACACTGCTGAAGGCACTTGCTGGGAAATTGGACAGGGATTTAAGGGTTGTTCATCCTCTTGCTCCATTTCAACAAACAAAGCCATTATTACTATGATCATTATTGAATTTAAATGATATTTTAGCATGACTTAGGATTTGATGCTTCACTTGTTAATGGATTTTTGTAACTGTTTCATAAATTTATCATGTCATACAATATATCATGTTAACCTGTCAAGTACTTATTCATGCTTTATTCATTCTCAACAGATTAATTATTATAATTATGTTAAGGAATATAGTGAAACACTGAATATGATTGGCCTCAAAATACTAATAATGGTGGATTGTGCCTTTCACCTGTGAATCATGGACGATAAATCCAGTAAAATAACTACATTGGAGTGTAATTCAATTCTTGGTTTTAATTGTGCACCATCAAAACTTATCAATAGGCATCAGGAAGAGTCACCTACAATGGTCATGAGTTATCAGAGTTTGTTCCTCAAAGAACATGTGCTTATATCAGTGAGCAAAATCTTCATCATGGAGAAATGACAGTGAGAGAGACATTAGACTTTTCGGGACGCTGCTTGGGAGTTGGAACGAGGTTTGAACTATTGGTGGAGTTGACAAGAAGAGAAAAGCAATCAGGAATCAAGCCGGATCCCGAGATAGATGCTTTCATGAAAGCTACAGCAGTTGAAGGTCAAGAAACAAGTCTCATTACAGATTATGTTCTTAAGGTTTGATGCCTCAATTCTTATTTTAATGACAACTCCTTAAGAGATTATATTGAGTTTCACTATGCCTAACATCCTAAAAAATGAACTCAGCTTCTTGGATTGGAAATATGTGCTGATACTTTGGTAGGAGATCAGATGAGAAGGGGAATATCCGGAGGAGAAAAAAGGCGGTTAACTACCGGTATGTGGGAATAACTAAAACAATGTAAGTATGCTTCAATTGTTTTCCATTCTAGAAATATCAAGCCATGGCTTTTATGCTGTCTATGCAGGTGAGATGTTGGTAGGACCTGCAAAAGTTTTCTTAATGGATGGGATCTCGACCGGTTTGGATAGCTCCACAACATTCCAAATAGTCAAATTCTTGAGGCAACTAGTTCATATCATGGATGTTACAATGATAATCTCGCTTCTGCAACCTGCACCAGAAGCTTATGATCTCTTTGATGACATAATCTTGCTTTCAGAAGGCCAGATTGTCTACCAAGGACCACGCGAAAATGTTCTTGATTTTTTCGAAAGCGTAGGCTTCAAATGCCCGGAAAGGAAAGGAGTTGCTGACTTTTTACAGGAGGTTACTTCCAGAAAGGATCAAGAGCAGTACTGGTTCAAAAGGGACACACCTTATCATTATATCAGTGTTTCTGAGTTTGTAGCTCACTTCTATAATTACAGAATTGGCCAAAAGCTTTGTGAAGATCTTCAGGTTCCTTTCGACCGCAGTAAATCTCATCCTGCTGCTTTGGTTCAAGAAAAATATGGGATACCAAAGTTAGAACTCTTCAAGGCTTGCTTTGCTAGAGAATGGCTACTGATAAAGCGCAGCTCTTTTATATACATATTCAAGACAACTCAGATCATGATCATGTCTTTGATTGCTATGACAGTGTTCTTTAGAACAACAATGAAACATGGCCAACTTCAGGATGGGGGAAAATTTTATGGTGCATTGTTCTTCAGTCTCATCAATATAATGTTCAATGGAATGGCTGAGCTTGCTTTGACTATTTTTAGGCTTCCTGTTTTCTTCAAGCAGAGAGATTTGTTGTTTTTTCCGGCTTGGGCTTTCGCACTTCCAGTATGGATATTTCGGATCCCTCTATCTTTCATTGAGTCAGGGTTATGGGTTTGCCTTACTTATTACACTATAGGGTTTGCTCCACCTGCAAGTAGGTATGACAGTTCACTAATTAGTTTATTTCAAAGAATATGTCATTAGTTGATAAATTTGTGCTGCTAATTATATATCTATAAATTGTTTCTTATAAATTGTTCCACATTCTCTAGTTGTACTATAGGTGCATGTGCATGCTTAAAAATAGTTTGTTGAAGAGCTAATATTGTCAAACACATAGGGCTTAAAGTAACTCATATGCTTCTCTAGTTAACTTTTATTTTTAATATTTTAACTGTATTTCTTTTGCCTTATTGAATAATGATCCCAGAATAATTGTTGCAGGTTTTTTCGTCAGTTCTTAGCATTCTTCTGTGTTCATCAGATGGCTTTATCACTTTTCCGATTCATTGCGGCTCTAGGAAGAACACAAATTGTGGCAAATACACTTGGTACCTTTACACTGCTACTTGTTTTTGTGCTTGGTGGATTCATTATAGCCAGAGGTGAGCCTCAGTTGTTTTCTTTTTCTTCTCTACTTCATAGTCAAATGAAATGAAATGAAATAATGCATGGCAGAAAACTTTCATCATTTCAAGAAATTGCACAAAAAAGGAAGTGGAATAATTCATGAAAATCAAGTAGTCTACTTTTGCAGATGATATTGAACCTTGGATGATATGGGGCTATTATGCTTCTCCAATGATGTATGGTCAAAATGCCATTGCCATCAATGAATTCCTTGACAAGAGATGGAGTGCTGTAAGATCTTGAAAATGTGGCCAAGTTTTCTTTATTTGATTTCATTGTATAACTGCATTCACTTATCTTCTTTGCAGCCTAATACGGACCCCAGAATTCCTGAGCCTACAGTTGGGAAGGCTCTTCTCAGGGCTAGAGGCATGTTTACAGAAGACTATTGGTACTGGATTTCTGTTGGTGCTCTCCTAGGCTTTTCGCTACTCTTCAACATTTGTTTCATCGCTGCTCTGACATTTCTGAATCGTAAGTTTCGAGACTACTTGTTTCTGTTGTGATATAATATAAGACTCTTCCTAACAAGATGTTGAAAGTTAAATTGCAGCATTTGGTGAGTCCAAATCAATTATTGTGGATGATGAAGACAAGACGGAGGGAACTACAAAACAGAGTAATGCTTCAACTGTTAAATAATTTGAGCCTACTAGATCTTACCATTTTCTTTCTTGCTGATATCCTGTAAAAATACTTTTCTTCTGGGAAAATGCACTCTCTTGTTGGAAAGAGTCAACTTAATGCTATATGTCACGGCAAGTTTTTAGAAAAGTACCTGCTTCATTCTTTCAAAACTAGTCAAGTTCCATTATAATGTGTACTTTGTCATTATTCTGAACTCAGATAACTTTCTAGTTGATGCAGAAAGATTTTCATCTTGTATTTGAAAATTACACCATCTGTTAGAAATAGAAATAGTATATTTCCTTTTGAATAACAAGCTAATGGCTAAATGCAGGCACTGAGTTAGCAGAAAGAAGCAACCCAGAGGATTCAAAAGCCAAGAGGGGAATGGTGTTACCCTTTCGGCCCCTATCGCTTGCATTCAATCACGTGAACTACTACATCAATATGCCATCTGTAAATTGCAGAACACTCTAGTCCTACATCAATTTCCTACCTATGACAAATACTTTGTAGTTTTACTATATTTGTAACTATGTTAATCCTCTGGAGTATTTATAATGTGGTAACATTTTTGTTGGTATCAGGAAGTTAAAAAACAAGGAGTTGAAGAGAATCGGTTACAATTACTAAGGAATGTTAGTGGAGCTTTCAGGCCTGGATTACTAACAGCATTAGTAGGTGTAACTGGTGCTGGAAAAACTACATTGATGGATGTTCTTGCAGGAAGAAAAACTGGTGGTTACATAGAAGGAAGCATCTACATATCTGGTTATCCAAAGAACCAAGAAACATTTGCAAGGGTTAGCGGTTATTGTGAACAAAATGATATCCATTCTCCAAATCTAACAGTCTATGAATCCGTCGTGTTTTCTGCTTGGCTGCGTCTTGGTAAAGAGATCAACAAAGAAACAAAGATGGTGTGTTTCTTCCTAAATCTTAAACCACCCTAAGTTGATGTAAATAGAACCATTATTCTAAAACAATTTCCATGTATTGCAGATGTTTGTTGAGGAAGTTATGAAGCTTGTTGAGTTAAATCTGGTGAGGAATTTTCTAGTAGGCCTTCCTGCCATTAATGGTTTATCAACTGAACAAAGAAAGAGACTCACCATTGCTGTGGAATTGGTTGCAAATCCTTCTATCATATTTATGGATGAGCCAACTTCTGGACTTGATGCTAGAGCTGCAGCAGTCGTTATGCGTACCGTCAGAAATACAGTGGATACTGGTAGAACTGTAGTCTGCACCATTCATCAACCAAGCATTGACATATTTGAAGCTTTTGATGAGGTATGAATTCCCAGTATTTCAAGATAAACATTATTTTTCTCTAGCAGTTATGAAGACACAGTGCTCTCTTAATTTTCATGTTTCCTTCAGCTTCTTTTGATGAAGAGAGGAGGACAAATCATATACGGTGGTCCCCTTGGTCTACATTCTCAAAAACTTATAGAATACTTTGAGGTGAGTATGATTTCTGAAGTTCTGTACTGCAAATGCCAAAATGTATTAGTAATCAATGTAAACTATGTAATGTTTTTCAGGCTATTCCAGGAGTACCGAAAATCAGAGACGGATATAACCCCGCGACATGGATGTTAGAGATCAGTTCCCCTGCAGTTGAGTCTCAGCTTGGTGTAGACTTTGCAGAATTGTACAATAAGTCAGAATTATATCAGTTAAGCATAGCTTGGAACTTCATTGCCAAACACTGCCAAATCCGAAATTATACATCATCTTACATTTTTTATATTAATTCTTTTCAGGAGGAATCAAGAGCTTATTGAAGAGCTAAGCACACCATTACCGGGAACAAAGGACCTTTATTTCCCTACTAGATACTCTCAGTCCTTCATAACTCAGTGCAAAGCTTGCTTTTGGAAACAGCAAATGTCATACTGGAGGAATCCAACTTATAATGTCATCCGGTTCTTCATGACAATAGCTGTAGGGATAATTTTTGGATTCATTTTTTGGAAAAAAGGAGATAAAACGTAAGTTTGCAAGATGTTTTAACTTCTACATTTTATACGAAAGAGAGTTGAACTTTACATAAAACCAAGAGTATCATGAATTCCTTGTTTGATGGCAATGAAACATCTCAAAGCTTTGTTCATGTTGGATGATACTTCCTGCTAAAATTTTGGATTGAATAGAAGTTAAGTGTAGTTGAAATATTTTTAGGAATCATCAAAATCTTGTCAAGCAAGACCTTCTTAATAATGCTTGCTTACATTTGCTCTTTTCCCCCTAAAACTAGTTTCATGTGAGCAAAATTACTTTTCTTTCTTGCAGTGAAACAGAGCAGGACCTTATAAATCTAGTGGGAGCTATGTATACTACAATTTTCTTTCTTGGATCCACCAACACAAATGCTGTCCAACCTGTTGTTGCAATAGAAAGAACTGTGTTCTACCGAGAAAGAGCGGCTGGAATGTACTCAGCTCTCCCTTATGCAATTGCTCAGGTGAACAAAATATGACCCTTTTCACAGATACAAAGCAAAAACAATTGATAATTTATTCCCAATTACTGAGAAGATTCATGAAATCTAATGCAGGTAGCAATAGAATGTATATATGTTGCAATCCAGACAATGATCTACACTCTTATCATTCACTCAATGATGGGGTTCCTGTGGCATGCTGACAAGTTCTTCTGGTTATACTATTTCATATTCATTTCTTTTGTCTACTTCACACTTTATGGAATGATGACTGTGGCTCTCACACCAAACCACCAAATCGCTGCGATTGTCATGTCCTTCTTCCTGATGTTCTGGAACATGTTCGCAGGTTTCCTTATCCGAAAATCGGTATGTATAGAAAACCAATGATCAAATCTGTTTGTAGCCATGAGTAAGAAAGCAAATTGCACATTATCCTTCTTGTTTAAGGAATATAGATCACACATTAAATGCACATATGGAAATCTTTTTTGGCTCTAAGTTAATAGGTAATCAAGAATCTTCATGAAGAAGCTAGTATTACATATATATTTTGTTATATTATTGTCTATCCATTCTTTCTATTAGATATTGAATCATGTAAGTAAAGTTTTAACCTGAAATATCATTGTCCACAAACTAAACCACTAGTTGCTTCTCAATTTTTGCAGCAAATTCCAATATGGTGGAGGTGGTTCTACTGGGCTAGCCCACCAGCTTGGACCATATATGGTCTACTAACCTCACAGATAGGTGACAAAGATTCTCCAGTTGCAGTTCCTGGATCTGGCACATTATCAGTGAGACACTACCTTGAGAAACAAATGGGTTATCACTACAACTTTCTTGGAGAAGTTGCTGTGGCTCATGTTGCTTTTGTTTTAATATTTCTCTTTGTATTTGCATATAGCATCAGGTACCTCAATTTCCAGACAAGATAAACGTTTCGTAGGATTAGAGATGAAAAGAATTTGTATACAGAAGCAACAGGAAATAAAGAAAGAAATGTGTCTATTATTTACAGGGTTCTGTACCAAGTATGTCAAGAAAAGATTAAGCAGCATTTTTGCTTTAATTTGTATTATATGCACTAACTGGAAATTATCAATTGTATCTAGTTTTAAATCTGATATTGCTCCACATCTTCAGTTTGATCTTTATTATCCTTCCAAATTAGATCCAACTAGATTCAGACCTGCAAAATATACAGAAAACTTATGCTATACCCTTTTTGTACAAAATTTTTTAGACAACTAAAATGATAATAGAGTAGTTTTGGGTTCTATAATTAGTTATAAAAGAATCTATATAACTCTTCAAACAAAAAAAATGTATCATAATAAATTTTACAATATAATACAATGATAATAATATCATGAATATTAGTATTTACTATTTAGTATATATATTGAAGTATTTGTTTAAGTAGATCTTTTTGATAGAGTATAACAAAAAGTCGTTATTTTTTTTTTTTTCTATTTGGTTTTCATAAGTCCAAACATTTTCGCAATAGTTATTCTTAATATCATTGAATATTAAATGATTTCACAACTTTTAATTCCATCCTAAAAATTAAAAAATGCATAGGTTCTTTGATCTATACAAATTACGACTTGCAAAAAAGCGGATGATAATAGAGTAATATAGATGAAATTGTTATAAAATAACTAAATAAATAAATAAATAAGGAAGAAGTAACAAACATAAAGTAAAGAAATATGATTAGATAACAATATTAACCACAATTACTATCTCAATATAAAAGATATGATACTTATATATTTATATATATGTATTAATGTATGAAAGAAAGAAAGAGAGGAAGAATTTTGTATATAGATAATATAAAGAGAGAGAGAGAATTCTTATTGCTTGTGTGTGTAATCAACGGAGGCTTAACCTCCTATTTATACATGTACAAGAGTCCTCTTTTTCCTCTTTCATTAAATGTACTTTTCTTGGTAATAGGAAAGTTAAGTCATCCAAGTCATAGGTGGTCAATGGTCATCCACTTCACACTTATCACAATACTCCCCCTTGGATGACCATTTAGGATAATGTCTCGTTAAAACCTTACTAAAGAAAAACCCTGTGGGAAAAAACCTTAGTGAAGGAAAAAGAGTACAATATCCTTTGTGATGGGGACTGCCTCATTAAAAACCTTGTCAAGAAAAACCCAATGGAAAAAAATCTGACAAAGGGAAAAAGAATACAGTCTCCCCCTCTTGCCGACATCATTTTATATCTCGAAATCGGCGCATCCCAATCTGATGTACCAATCTTTCAAAAGAAGATTTTAGGAGTGACTTTGTGAATAAATCTGCCAGATTATCACTTGAGCGGATCTGTTGGACATCAATTGTCCCTTGATTTTGAAGATCATGAGTAAAGAAGAATTTGGGAGAAATACGCTTTGTTCTATCACCTTTGATATATCTGCCTTTAAGTTGAGCAATACATGCTGTATTATCTTCAAACAGGACAGTTGGAGCTATCTTCTGATCAATTAGTCCACATGATGACAGAATATATTGGATTACACTCCTCAACCAAAAACACTCACGACTAGCTTCATGTATCGCTAGTATTTCAACATGATTAGAGGATGTTGCTGCAATCGTCTGTTTCGTGGACCTCCATGATATAGCTGTTCCACCATATGTAAATAGGTATCCTGTTTGAGATCTCCCTTTATGTGGATCAGACAAGTATCCGGCATCTGCATAGCCAACTAGTTGTGACTTGGATCCATAGGGATAAAACAATCCCATATTAACCGTTCCATGAAGATATCAAAAAATTTGTTTGATTCCACTCCAATATCTTCTGGTTGGAGAGGAACTATATCTTGCTAGTAAATTCACCGGGAATGATATATCAGGTCGCGTATTATTAGCAAGATACATTAGCGCTCCAATGGCACTAAGATATGGTACTTCAGGACCAAGGATATCTTCATTCTCTTCTTTAGGACGGAATTGATCATCTTTTAGAGTTTTTATAATTGTTGGAATCTCTTCAGGAGTCCCAACGATATTTAAATCATCAACGTACACAGCAATTATAATGAATCCAGATGCGGATTTCTTTATGAAAACACATGGACAAATATCATCATTTTTTAATCCATTTTTGGCCAGATACTCAGTAAGACGATTATACCACATTCGTCCAGATTGCTTTAGACCGTATAAAGATCTTTGCAATTTAACTGAGTATAACTCCTGTGAATATTCATTGGACGGTTTAGATATCTTTAGTCCTTCAGGGACTTTCATATAGATATCCCGATCTAATGAGCCGTATAAATAGGCTGTTACCACATCCATTAAATGCATATGCAGTTTATGATATGCACTGACCAAATAACGCAATGTTATCGCATCCACTACAGGAGAATACGTTTCTTCATAATCTATACCGGGCCTTTGTGAAAAACCTTGTGCCACAAGTCGGGCTTTATAGCGCACAACTTCATTTTTTTCATTTTGTTTTCTCACAAATACCCACTGGTATCCAACAGGTTTTACATCTTCTGGTGTACGGACTACAGGTCCAAAGACTTCACGTTTTACAAGTGAGTCTAACTCAGCCTTCATGGCTTCTTTCCATTTTAGCCAATCATTCCTTTGTCGACATTCTTTGACTGATCTTGGCTCAAGATCCTTACTTTCATGCATGATATTTAATGCCACATTATATGCAAATATTTCATTGACAATTGTCTTATTTCGGTCCCATTTCTCTCCTGTAAAGACATAATTTATCGAGATCTCGTTATTTTCACAATTTTCAGGTACCTGAACGTCTTCTAGCGTTATATTAGAATTTTGGACAACTGCAGGTGTCTTTACAATGTCTTTTTCAACAGGAATATTTACCTCTTTTCTCTTTCGAGGATTTTTATCTTTGGAACCGACAGGCCTGCCACGCTTCTGGCGTGAATTTGCTTCAGTGGCTATTTGTCCTACTGGGACACCAATTCGAATTGGGGCATTTTCCACCCTGCCACGCTTCTGGCGTAAATTTGCTTCAGTGGCTACTTGTCCTACTGGGACATCAATTCGAATTGGGGCATTTTCCGCTCGTATATAAGATTTAGTTATCCTCTTTGTATCGAAAAATGCATCAGGCAATTCATTTGCTATTCTTTGCAAATGTATAATCTTTTGAACTTCTAATTCACATTACCCTGATCGAGGATCTAAATGCATCAACGATGATGCATTCCAATTAAGTTCCTTTTCAGGAAGCTTATTCTCTCCCCCTAATGTTGAAAATTTTGATTCATCAAAATGACAATCTGCAAACCGGGCTTTAAATACATCTCCCGTTTGTATCTCAAGATACCTCACTATAGAGGGAGAATCATATCCAACATATATCCCCAATTTTCTTTGGGGTCCCATTTTGGTGCGATTAGGTGGTGCAATGGGAACATATATCGTACACCCAAATATTCTTAAATGGGAGACATTTGGCTGCTGGCCAAAAGCTAATTGCATAGGAGAGAACCGATGGTAACTCGTTGGCCTCAAACGAATAAGTGCTACGACATGTAAAATAGCATGCCCCAAACCAAGGTTGGGAGATTTGTTCTCATAAGTAAGGGTCTAGCAATCAATTGGAGGCGTTTAATAAGTGATTCTGCTAACCCATTTTGTGTGTGAACATAAGCTACTGGATGTTCAACACTTATCCCATTAGCCATACAATAAGCATCAAATGCTTGGGAAGTAAATTCACCAGCATTATCAAGACGAATTGCTTTGATTGGATTTTCTGGAAATTGTGCTTTTAATCGAATAATTTGAGCCAGTAATCTCACATACGCCAGGTTGCGAGAAAATAATAAGCACATATGTGACCATCTCGAAGATGCGTCTATTATGACCATAAAATATCTAAAAGATCCACATGGTGGATGAATAGGTCCACATATATCACCTTGAATCCTTTCTAGGAATTCAGGGGACTCAAATCCAATCTTTACTGGTGATGGCCTTAAAATTAACTTCCCTTGAGAACATGCAGCACAACAAAATTCACTAGATTTAAGAATCTTCTGGTTCTTTAGTGAATGTCCATGAGAGTTTTCAATAATTCTCCTCATCATGGTTGTTCCCGGATGACCCAATCTATCATGCCAAGTTATGAATTCATTTGGGTTAGTAAACTTCTGGTTTATAATGGCATGTGATTCAATTGCACTAATCTTGGTATAATACAATCCAGATGAAAATGAGAGTAATTTTTCTAATATAACCTTTTTATTTAAATCATGAGTTGTGATACAAAAATACTCATGATTTCCCTCATTCATCGTTTCAATATGATATCCATTTCGGCGAATATCTTTGAAACTCAACAAGTTCCTCAAAGACTTAGTAGATAATAGTGTATTATTTATTATAAATTTTGTTCCTCCAGGAAACAAAATTATAGCTCTTCTGGAGCTTTCTATCACATTGCCAGGGCCAATAATAATATTAACATATTCCTCTTTTAGCACAAGATGGGTAAAATATATATTACTTTTAAGAATAGTGTGCGAACTTACACTATCCGCAAGGCAAATATTTTCAGGATATGTCCTTGCCATTTTTCTTAAAAAAACAAATGATAATAATAATAAAATGAGTAGCAGTACATGCACAGTAAAATTATTCACATGAAATACTTAACAAATACATACACATATCAAATTATTCCATCATTGATCAAATAGCCAATATTTCCTTCAAAATCCTCAAAGAAATTAAATACATCATAATGAGTGGTGGAATTTTCATAGTTTGAAACAAAATTTGTTTCCTTTTCTTTGTCATCCTTTTTCAAGGATGTTTGATAAAGATCAACTAGGTGCCTTGGGGTACGACAGGTACGTGACCAATGGCCCTTTCCACCACAACGGAAGCATTTATCCTCAATTGATATACTTTGCCCATTGTTTCTTTCTTTATCCCACTTTTGGTGAGATCTTTTCTTGTGAACATAATTTCTTTTCCTTCCATAATTTTTCTTGTCATCAAAATCTTGCCATTTACCTCTTCTGGGGTTATAATTTGCCGCATTTGCTTCAGAAAATGGGGCGGTGCCAGCTGAACGCGCTTCATGATTTCTCAAAAGTAACTCATTGTTGCATTCAGCAACAAAAAAAGTAAGAAATTAATTCAAAATACTTTTTAATTTCTTTTTCTCGATACTGCTGCTGCAGGAGCACATTCGAGACATGGAAGGTCGAGAAAATTTTCTCTAACATATCGGGCGTGAGGAAGTATCACCGTTTTTTTATGATTGTACATTTTTTCAAGGTCTTTCCACAGATCTACAGGATCTTTTAATGTAGGATATTCATTTTTCAATCATACTTCAAGATGACGACGAAAGAAAATTATGGCTTTGGCTATATCCTTCTGGGATGTGTTATTTTCAGCTTTAATGGTATCTCCAAGATCCATTGAATCAAGATGGATTTTAACATCTAGTACCCATGATAAATAATTGTTTTCAGATATATCAAAAGCATTATATTCAAGATGAAAGAGATTCGCATAATAAAAAATTGTTACCTGAAGTCTTCCTAAAATTTCGTTAGAGCTTCGTGCTGATAACATGTTATAAAATAACTAAATAAATAAATAAATAAGGAAGAAGTAACAAACATAAAGTAAAGAAATATGATTAGATAACAATATTAACCATAATTACTATCTCAATATAAAAGATATGATACTTATATATTTATATATATGTATTAATGTATGAAAGAAAAAAAGAGAGGAAGAATTTTGTATATAGATAATATAAAGAGAGAGAGAGAATTCTTATTGCTTGTGTGTATAATCAACGGAGGCTTAATCTCCTATTTATACATGTACAAGAGTCCTCTTTTTTCTCTTTCATTAAATGTACTTTTCTTGGTAATAGGAAAGTTAAGCCATCCAAATCATAGGTGGTCAATGATCATCCACTTCACACTTATCACAATAGAAATGTCATTCTTTAGTTATTAAAAAACATGGGTATCGACTATTGAAAAGATGGGATGTTAACATGTTGTGATTGTACATAATAGTGTTGGAATATGAACCATCTTATGAAAGTGTTATAAGAGTATTTGGCAAAGGATTCAAAGGTCTCATAATATTTGGACTATTATGGTCCTAGCAATAAAATATATGTTTTAATAATTATTAAATAATTTTTATTTAATTTTAATTATAAATTAATTTTTATATATTATTAATTATAAAATTTATCTTTTATTTTATAAATTATTATTTTATTATTTATTTATCATATTTATTAATAATTAAAAACAAAAATAACAACGAAATAGATGTTTCGTTAATCGTTACCTCCATAAATATTTTGGCAATGCAAATCAATAAATTTTTTATCTCTTGATCCATTATATCCTTAAAAGTTAGGGAAATTGTGTTTGTTGGTAATTTAATTGAAAGTACAACACAATCGATTGAATTTCGTACAATAATATGAATTTTTTTCAAAATTCAATGAAAGTATTATGCAATCGATAATCGTCCTATAGAATATGAGTGTTTTCTTATTCAATCGATTGGTAGTGTAACACAATCGATTGAATTTCGCACGGCAATATAAATTTTTTTAAAAGAGGAGTGTTAGGGGGTTAGCAACTTTTGTGATTTATAGTTATCAAGTAACCATCAATGATATTTTTAATAGTGTGAGATTTTATCCAATGCTGTGGGATTACTCATTTTTCTTTTGCTGATTACATGCTGGCCAGAATTTAATAAAGTTGCTGGCCTTCTAGACCTTTCCTTTTTAAAATTCAATCGATTGAAAGTCACAAAAAAAAAAAGAGTGATGATAGTTCTGATGAAATTGTTAACGAAAAAGATGAAGATTTCCCTCACCACAATTAATAGCATAAAAAATATAGGAATTAAACATGAAGAGCATGAAAGCTAATAGCATGAAAACAACTCTATTGATATTGTATAATATGAATGGACTGGAACGAGGAGAGACTCTAAGAATTTCGATCATATTGCCAAAAAAAAAAAAAAAGACTTCCAATCGATTGAATTTTGAAAAAATCTATATTGTCGTGCGAAATTCAATCGATTGTGTTGTACTTTCAATCGGGAAACTACGAACAAACATGATTTTCCTAATTTTTATGGATGTAACAGATTAAGGGATCAAAATCTCATTGATTTACATTGCCAAAATATTTATGGAAATCACGATCAATGAGAAATCTATTTTATTTTTATTTTTGTTTCTAATTGTTAATAAACTTGATAGATGAATAATAAAATAATAATTTATAAAATAGATGGT
>NC_029793.2:130225762-130240079 GCF_000816755.2 Arachis ipaensis | reverse complement strand
TGGTAGATTTTATAATTAAATAATATATAAAAGATTAATTTGTAATTAAAATTAAATAAAGACAATTTGGTAATTATTAAAAGAGTTAAAAAATATGTTATTACTGGCACCATTTAGTAGTCCAAACATTATAGGACCATCGAATCCTTTGTCAGATTATTTGATGTTACTAGCTTATAATTAAGGGTGGCAAACGGACCCGAAACCCGCCGGGTTGAAACTGCCATAATTAAAAAGTCTGTCTAACCCGTACCGCTTAATCCGCGAACTTTGACGGGGCGGGGTGGACTTTCCCGGCGAGCTCGTCTTTTTTTTTCTTTTTGTAATTGAAAATGTTTTATTTTATAATTTGGATTATGTTCTATATTTGATTGATTAGAGATTTGAAGATATTTAATTATATGTTTTAGACAATGTTTGTTTTATTTTTTACAATGTTGATCTTATTATTTTGTTTTAAAAATTTTGGTTGCTGATTATTTATTATATATTTAGAATTATAAACACTTTAATATTTGTGAATTTAAAAATATTTTTTTATATTTTTAGAAATTATAAATTTATTGAAATAGTTGTAAAATTATATATTGTTTAATATTTAAAAATTTATTAATAAAAAAAAAAGAAGAGAATTGACGGACTTAACCCACCAATCCACCGTTAGATAGGGCGGAAAAGAAATTCGAGATCACCTCACCAACTGAGACAGAATAGCTAGCCCGCCCACCATAGGTGGTCGATCTCTTCCAAAAGTTTGCGAATTCATTCACTAAGGCAAAGCTAAAGCAAGATAATACCTAAGAAGATCATCCAATCAATTCCCCCAGTAGGAAAGATAGATTATGGATTATGAGGATACTCATTGCCTCAGCCCTTCAAGGTGCACTGCCACGGTCAATGAAGATGGAAAGGTTGTTTTGTAACCCGGTTCGGTGTAGAGATAAAGGACAGTAGGGCTTTTGGCGGAGCGAGCCAGGCTAACCCCGTTTGCTGGTACTACATGGAAAATTGTCAAGACATGTAAAACGAGTTATATCTTAACATTTGTTTTCTTATATCAAGATATATCAAATTATTTGGCAATCAATGTGAAAATTTATATTCAAATAAGAAATAATAATAGCATGAAATTACTACAAAATATTTTGTTAAAATTAGTATATAATGTAAAACCATCTATCAATAGGTAGTAACAAATGTTACAAATATAATTTACATTCTTCATTTAATTTTTTTTTTTTTTTTGGAAGAAAAGAAAGCTTTTTTTCTCCCTATTTTACTCAAAAATACTAGCCTAAACAGATTCCTAAAATTTATCCACTTCATATAGCAAATAAATGGATACATTTTATTGACCTTATAATGTACTATTTTCTTAACATCAAACATTCATTTAACAAATAGCTTGATTCAAAGTTAAGCCCATAACTTAATGATTAAATCTCCTGCATCTCATTTGAATATAGCATCCTATGTTCAACTCTCCTACATCAGCTTTCAGTCAGATACAGTCTAAATACTCAAACAAGAAACAGATATCTTAGGACTATTCATTGGAATTCCAGTTATACCCATATATGAACTATTAACATGCACAGCTAAAATACAAATATGCACTTAAAATTGAATTCATTCATAGCACCAGGGGGTCCCTGAAATTCCTGAAAGGTTCTTCAATCGTATGCTGTGACTATCGCCTCTCGTCAGGTTTAACAGGAGCATTGTCCAGGTCCTCTATCTCCTTCCTGCTCTTTACCATACTCCATTTCTTACTATTGAAATCTAGTTTGTCCAAATCCTCTGCAATTCCAACATAACCATAAAGAATCTTCTCCACTCTGTCTCCTTCACTTGTTTCTTTGATGTTGCAGCTTTTGATGCCTTCAGATTTTACTCTCTCAAATTCAGTCCTGCCATGATTATTGTCAGAAAGATATCTGTGAAGCCTCTCTGCATCTCCCAGACCACCAAAGGTACCGAGGAATTTCACCAAGATAACGCTTTGATCCGCAGGCTTCCCTAGGCATAATTTGATTCTTCCCCTTACAAAGCCTTTACCTGCAAATTTTGAAATTAAAAGAAAAGAAAAAGGGCAGTTTTCCCAAGACAACATACAATGATTAGATGCCAATTAGGAATACAAGTTTCAAGTGGAATAAATTTACATTTATCATGCTAAACCTGCATATTCAAATGGATGATTCTTGTAAATACACACTAAAACACAAATCAAGTTATATTGAGTTTTAAACCAGCGTGTGCAGTTTACTAACAGTTTTCTACATATTATGTTTTTACCATCCGAGATAAACATCATCAAAAAACAAACCCACCTCTTAGGAAAGATTCAATCGTTTCCATGCTCACAACCTTCCAGTTCTGTGGATTGTCATCATACATTGATATGTTATGGATGATGGTAATTGGAGGCCAGATAATCAAATCCTCCTTTTGAGCCATAGCTTCTGAATGAGGCAATATCTGGGGAACCCAAGTCACTGTATCTTGAGGAACAATAGTATCCCATCCCATCAGAACACAAATTGCTCTGTGAAGACCCAAATGCTTTGTTCTAAGCCCAACCTTATGGGACATAAAAGCATGGGTAACTAGGCGTTGAGTGTCCATGAACTCCTTCGAGGAGCTGTACCATGAGGCAAATAAAGAGTACAAATAAAGAAGTTAGAATTATATAATGGAAATTATACTTCATCTTAAAAAAAAATAAACTTTAGTCTAACTAGTATATTATGAACTGTTCAATGCTCCAAATAATAGACTACCAGGAAATTTAATAGCAACCCAATGTTCTAATTACAATGTAACTAACAAAATCACCTGATGCAATGACAGAAGAAAGCACTAAATTGAAAGACCCAAACATTACTGGCAAATCTTCAAGATAAATGACTGAAGCTAATCAGAAAAAATATAAATAATTCTTTGAATGTTATACTCTCCAACATCAGAAAGACCCAAACTTTACTTTATATGCATCAATGTACATGAAACAGCTTATGAGTAACCTTCTGGTTTACTTCCTAATCTATTTATCAATAACAGCCACATAGCCACTAACTTGTCGTCATTGACCTCTCAGGAGTTCCTAAGGTTATGCTTGGGAGTAAAAGATGATGGAATGGAATGGTTAATAATGGAATAGAAAAATACTTATATGAAAAAATAAATGGAATAGTGATGTGCGGAATATAATGGTTAGAAGAGAGCCACTCTGATGTTTGTAAGTCTTTAATGTAAATGAATGGAATAATGGAAAGGAGTATAAACTTTATCTTCCAATATTATCCCTTCCTAAAAGAGATAAAATGTGAGAAAGTAAAATATAACCTCTCTTATTGACCGTCCAACTCGGGTGAACTCAAAATTTAACTGTTACGATGGCTACGCCAAGCCATGCCCCTCACTGAACCTTGCCTTCAATACTAACAGGACACTCCCAAACACAGGTTTTGGAGAACCATTCTTACCACTCCCTGCCTCTCCCCTGATTTTAATGTTCTCTCTCAAACATACCCTAAGGAACTTGGCTATGTCAGCCATGAATACCCTCAAACAGGAGAAAAATTGATTAAATAACCCAGCTAATTTATTTAATTCATGTTATTCCTAATTTCAGTGGAAAGCAGCACATATTCAAATATTCACCCCTCCCACTAATAATCTTAAAACCCAAAATTACAGCCATACTTGTAACTGGAAAATCAGTTTGTACAACCAAGAACCCTCAGTAGTCTGGGCAATTTTGAGATAACAGTACTCTATTATCATCACTGTGTCAAGCCATGGCCAAGCAAGTAGCAATCCGTTTGGTGGTTGTCAACCTTAAATCAACAACTTCAAATTCATCTACCATCTCACAATCAAAAGCTATAAAATCTTTCCTGTCTCAAATTATACTAGCTGTCTAACCGTTCTTCCTGAATACAATTAGGCTCCAATTTTTTAAGTACCCAAAGGCTAAATCAACTAGCTAAAAATTTACACTTGTACGAACATAAGGTTAACTAAAGTTCTAACCCAACTTTGAAACCATGCAAAACAAGCAAAATTAAATGTAACTTTCACCACCATTCAAAAGAATAGACAACACTTATCCTAGCTTTGCGATTCATGTTCATCCGCAGACCACTTAACCATATGTTTGATCCTATTTGCACGGGCACAGTGATATCAACCCATCACGGCATCCACCTTAATAGAGCAATAACTGCTAATATCAACGTGTTATATTTCCAGAGCTGTAGAACGTAAAACATGATCCCAGGAATAATAACACATGTAGTTGACTCAATCTGTAAGTTAAATACTAGGGAACTCCTAATTCAATATGTGAACAGAAGTGCTCAATTTCATAAAAGAGCATCATAGAAAAGAAAACAGACCTTCTGCCACATACAATGCAGTACAAACTACCAGCTTTTCCTTGATCCCGGTACCTTCTATAGACAGATGAGTTCAGATTCAACCTCTTGGAGAACATTAAGAAAGCCTCATGAACCATTTGTTCAAACTCTTCAGAGCCCTCAGTTGGTTCAGATTCTGTGGCACAAACCCAATCTTCAGATGATTCATCATTAGTTGTATGCTTACTTTCATCGTAACCATGATACTTTTTCCAAACTTTAGGTTGCTTATGAATTGCATTTCTTTTAGAATGTTGCTGGGATTTATACCAGCTTGCAGTACTAGCCCTTGGATGATGCTTTATATTTTGACTGGAAGACTTCTGATACCGAATCGAATGTCTTTGTACATGTCCCATAGACTCTTGAGGTAATATCCAGTCATCAGATGGAAAATCATCATACTCCAACTCATTGTACTTACTCTTATACTTCACATACATGTTATGGTTGGATCCAATATCACCAGATGAATACGTCATATCCATATCTTCATCATCTACCCACTCTTCACTTTCATATAAATCTTGAAATTCTTCGGCTCCATCCCATTTACTTGATCTTATTCTTCTAAAATCATGCACATCAGCTTCATCATTAGCGTTGTATTTTCTTTTCAAAAATCTATCTGGATGGCCATGATTGCCAAAATCCTGTCTCATTTCTTGCACTCTGACAGCTTGTCTGTAGGTTCCAGAATTAGGCATAGACAAAGGAGGACTGTGAAACCTTTCTTGATGAAGTCCTGAACCTCCATCTCTTCGAGATTCAAATTCTGATCTCGGATTTGATAATCGATCAACCTCTGGCGCACCCAGATATGAAACTTTATGATCTTGTGGTATTCTCTTTCCAATTTCAGGATAACTAAACCCAGAATGTGAATAGGTCTCACCTTGTGACGGTGCATTTGATGTTCTTCTCATATCATGATAGTCAGAATACCTTGGCCTTTGTAATGGAGGGTGGTCATGTAAAACAACCCTCCTTTGATAGCCATAAGAATCTTCACTCTTTTCAGTTCTATCTAAATCTGGATGTGAGATATAAGGTCCGGATAACTCCCTATTATCATAATCCATTAATGGTTGCTCATAGTCTACTCGACCATGAGGAGCTACTCTTCTAGGTATATCATCATACTGATATACACGCTCATCCTGTGCTGAATTAACCTGTAATTTAGAATTAATAAAATCCGCATGCTCAGCCCTAGCAGGACTAAACTCACACTGTTGGTGGCACATCATACTCCTCTGCCCAATTTCAGGATCTCTACTAGTGTGTACTGATGGCCTTTGCCCATGTCCATTAAATCCTACAGGTTCTGCTAGTTTTCCACTGCTCCTTGGCACATCATAAGATGTACGCAAATAAACTCCATTACCACGTGAACGTAGAAAATCACTCCTTGACATTTCTATGGAGGAGTTTCCATAACCACGGATGTGAGAAGTGCCTGCAAAATCCTTTGTATAAGGGGGAGAAACTGCATAATATGAGACACCCCTTGCATGATACATAGTTTTCTCAGCCTCATTGTGGGATGCTGCAATGTGTGTCTTATCCATAGGTAGAGGGTCTCTTCGTTGTGGCCTTTCATGGTCAAACCTAGCCATAGGAACACTCCTAGACTGCGGGGGCAAGTGCCCGTCATTTTCTTCATACCGTGGAGCTACACCCATGTCAGTTTCTTCATACCTTGGAGCTAAACCCATATCCGCAATTGACCTATACGAACCTCCTGCCTCATTTTCACGCATCACAAACTTGTGATCCACCATACCATGCCCACCACCAAACCTGCTATCAATGAATTCTTTCTCTCTATCACCATAAACTCGCTTTGCATCCAGATTTTCATCATCAACACAGAAATCCATGGTCTGTGACTGCTCATATCTTGGTCTCAACCCCACAGGCGGTGGTGAACAGTTCCCATGCCCAGTCCCATCATCAAAATGTGCCCTTTTCCTGACTAGTTCAACAGGTGGGGACCTTGACCGGGGCTGGCCACTCCTTCGACAACCCGAATGCCAATCATAATCCTTTCCTTCAAAACCATCACTAACCCCTTTATTTCCAGAACCAACCCTTCTCACTCCATCAACCTTCAGTGGGCTCAAATTCCTCTGCGGGACAACCGGTGATCGGTCTGAGCCCTCAGGGCGGGTCCTCCGGTAAGGGTCGGGACCCGCTTCGAGATGGTTCTGAGCACTCAGCTTCGTAGATGGAGACAGCGAAGCATGCTCCTCCTCGCGTCTTCTGAGTGGTGGTTGTTGTTGCTGTTGCTGTGGTTGCTCTTGTTCTTGTTGTTGCATCGTTTAATTGAGTAAACAGAAACAAACCCTAAATACCCTTTTGGTCGAATTTTAGTAATCCCGAATAAGATCTCAGTAAAAACGGAGAAACCCTAACCCTAGAAAGATGCTGAAATTTGCAGAGAACAGATCAAGCAAGAATTTGAAAGAAGCAAAGTGATGAATGAGATTGATGTTGTTGTGTGGTCAAACCTTATGGAAGATAGCAGGAAGCAGCATCGATGGAGATAGAGAGAAGATTGATCGCCGATGGAACACGGAAGAAGCAGCGAAAAGAGTGCGTGTTTTTGTTTGTGTGATGAAGCAGTGAAGGAAGCTTCTCCAAATCGGTTTTGGTCATTGGTCTTCTCACAATTAAGCACAAAAGATGTAAATATTTTTCTTTTTACAATCCTGCTCAAAACAGCCAAGTAGCCAACTATTAATTGGACAATTGGGCTGCAAACAAATTCAAATAAGTATTTAAAATTAATTTTAAAAAACTCTTAAAATCAAAAGAAAAGGAACCTTCAAAATATAATAAAAAATATCTAAAATTAAATAAAAAAACATCTAAAATTATTATAAAAAATATATTTAAAACATAATTAAAAAAGAGTAATGCTAAGGAACCAAAAGGGTATTAGTCAAAAATCAGTCAAATATTTTTGGGTGAATCCAAAATCTCTACAAGTTAATATATATGGATGTTTCTTCTGCTAAGTATCAGAATGTTTCTTTTTCATACTAAATGGATGTTCTTTTATATATTTTTCGAATTTTTTTTGTATTGCAAATGTGAATGTCTCTATTTCTTTAAGAATTTCATATTTTTTTTTAAGTTTTATAGATATTTAATTATTTTTGCTAAAATATAACTGGATGTTTCTTTTGTTAAGTATTAAGATGTTTTTTTTTTTCATATTAAATGAATGTTTTTTTTATATTTCTGTAATTGTTCAAGGACTCCTTTTGACTAAGATCAAGTGTGTAACATACACCCATAGGCCCAATTAATGTGCTTCTTCCTTGGGCCTCTATCATACACCCTCCCCACCGAATACTTCACTCCAGTCTGTAGTAGTAGTAGCTGAAGCTGAAGAAGAAGCAATGGCGTATTCAACGAAGAAGGGTTTGCTACTGTACAACGTATATAGAACATTAACCTACGCTTTCTCGCCGCTGAATTCGGCTCCACTTGAGGTGACACATTTCCCGAGGCCTCGACCACCATTGCCGGTGGCTGGAGCGACTCGGTCGCCCTTCCCTACCACGGCGACCGGGACCTCTGGTGTGGTTTCACGCTGTGTCATTAGGAGAAGGAATGGCGGCGATTCCAGTGATCAGAGAGTGCGTTCGGAAGATGCCGAACGTGAACATGTTGATGACAATCACTACTATGTCTGGTTGTAAGATAAACTCTAATTTGAATTGCGTTATTTGCATGCTTTGTTAGTTGTTTATGCGTGCAAAACTTCGAGAGGCGGAGAGGGCCGGTGAGAGAGAGGGGGTGAAAGAGAGAGGTTTGTGTGTGTGATTGTTGGAGGTGGGTAGGTTAATGTGAGAGAGAAGATGAAGTTTTTATAGGTTTCAATTAGGTTTACTTAATCAATTTTAAATTTTTTAAATTTTGAATTTAAAAAATTTAAAATTAATTATTAATATAAATTAATGTGGTTTTGTTTAGTTTTTGACTGGTAACCTCTTGGTTCCATATACTTTTTCATTAAAAAAATATCTAAAACAAAAAAAAATCTAAAACATGAAAAAAATATCTAAAACGTATAAAAATAATACATTAGAGCACCTAAAAAAATCGTTTAGAATTATTTAAAAAAATTATCCAAAACTAAAACAAAATATCTAAAATTATTAAAAACAATCATTTCACTTCTTGACTCTCAAGAGGTGGAAGCCACAGCAATCTATAAAATGAGAAGAAAAAGAAGAATTTTGAAAAATTTACTAATATTATAGTAAGATATATAAAGAGAGAGAATAAAATTAGTAATATGAAAGAGAGAGAGAAAAAAAATTGTTATTACTATTGTGTGTCTATACGAATGTAAAACTACATTCCACTATTTATAGAGGTAACATGCTTTGCTTTTTCAACATTTTTTTAATGTCATTCACCATTGAGAAACTGAGCCGCCCAGATACCATCCAACGCAGCTCTCATACTTATCACAACACTCCCCCTTTGGATGCCCATTTAAGATTATTGCTTCGTTAAAACCTTACTAAAGAAAACCCAATGGGAAAAAATTTTAGTGAAGGAAAAAGAGTACAATATCCTTTGTGATGGGGACTGCCTTATTAAAAACATTATCAAGAAAAATCCAATAAAAAAAATCTGACCAAGGGAAAAAGAGTACGGTCTCCCCCTCTTGT
Source organism: Arachis ipaensis (assembly GCF_000816755.2). NCBI lineage: Eukaryota > Viridiplantae > Streptophyta > Magnoliopsida > Fabales > Fabaceae > Arachis > Arachis ipaensis. Next base: position 130,230,961 of record NC_029793.2, on the reverse strand, counting down.
CGACATCATTTAATGTCTCAAAATCGGTGCATCCCAATCTCATATAGCAATCTTTCAAAGGAGGATTTTGGGAGTGACTTTGTAAATAAATCTGCCAGATTATCATTTGAGCAGATCTGTTGGACATCAATTGTCCCTTGATTTTGAAGATCATGAGTGAAGAAGAATTTGGGAGAAATATGCTTTGTTCTATCACCTTTGATGTATCCACCCTTAAATTGAGCAATGCATGATGTATTATCTTCAAACAGAACAGTTGGAGCTATCTTATGATCAATCAGTCCACATAATGACAGAATATATTGGATCAGACTCCTGAGCCAAAAACACTCGCGACTAGCTTCATGTATCGCTAGTATTTCAGCATGATTAGAAGATGTTGCTGCAATCGTCTGTTTCGTGGACCTCCATGATATAGCTATACCACCATATATGAACAGGTATTCTGTTTGAGATCTCCCTTTATGTGGATCAGACAAATATCATGCATCTGCATAGCCAACTAATTGTGACTTGGATCCATAGGGATAAAACAATCTCATATCAACCGTTCCCTGAAAATATCGAAAGATTTGCTTAATTCCACTCCAATGTCTTCTGGTTGGAGAGGAACTATACCTTGCTAGTAAATTCATCGCGAATGATATATCAGGTCGTGTATTATTAGCAAGATACATTAGTGCTCTAATGGCACTAAGATATGGTACTTCAGGACCAAGAATATCTTCATTTTCTTCCTTAGAACGGAATTGATCCTTTTCCACATCCAAAGATCTTACGATCATTGAGGGTACTTAATGGATGTGACTTATCTATATAAAATCTCTTCAAGATCTTCTCTGCGTATGTTGTTTGATGAATAAAGATCCCATTTTTTATATGCTCGATCTGTAATCGAGACAAAATTTAGTCTTTCCAAGATCTTTCATCTCAAACTCTTCTTTTAAAGTTTTTATAATTGTTGGAATCTCTTTAGGAGTCTCAATGATATTTAAATCATCAACGTACACAACAATTATAATGAATCCAGATGCAGATTTCTTTATGAAAACACATGGACAGATATCATCATTCTTGATTCTATTTTTGGCCAAATACTCAATAAAATGATTATACCACATTCGTCCAGATTTCTTTAGACCGTATAAAGATCTTTGCAATTTGACTGTGTATAACCCCTGTAAATATTCATTGGATGGTTTAGATATCTTTAGTTCTTCAGAGACTTTCATATAAATATCATGAGCTATATAAGTAGGCTGTTACCACATCCATTAAATGCATATGCAGTTTATGATATGCAAATAAACTGACCAAATAACGTAATGTTATCGCATCCACTACAAGTGAATATGTTTCTTCATAATCTACACCAGGCCTTTGTGAAAAACCTTGTGCCATAAGTCGGGCTTTGTAGCGCACACCTTCATTTTTTTCATTTCGTTTTCTCACAAATACCCGTCGGTATCCAACAGATTTTACATCTTCAGGTGTACGGACTACATGTTCAAAGACTTCACGTTTTGCAAGTGAGTCTAATTCAGCCTTCATGGCTTCTTTCCCATTTTGGTCAATCATTTCTTTGTTGATATTCTTCGACTGATCGTGGCTCGAGATTCTTACTTTCATGCATGATATTTAATGCCACATTATATGCAAATATTTCATCAACAATTATCTTATTTTGGTCCCATTTCTCTCCTGTAAAGACATAATTTATCGAGATCTCGTCATTTTCACAATTTTCAGGTATTTGAACGTCTTCTGGCATTAAAACTATATCAGAATTTTGGACAACTGCAGGTGTCTTTACTATGTCTTTTTTGACAGGAATAGTATTTACCTCTTTTTGCTTTCGATAATTTTTGTCTTTGGAAGCAACAGGCCTGCCATACTTCTGGTATGTATTTGCTTCGGTGGCAATTTGTCCAACTGGGACATCAATTCGAATTGGAGCATTTTTCGCTGGTATATAAGATTTGGTTATCCTCTTTGTATTAGAAAATGCATCAGGCAATTCATTTGCTATTCTTTGCAAATGTATAATCTTTTGAACTTGTAGTTCACATTGCCCTGATCGAGGATCTAAATGCATCAACGATAATGCATTCCAATTAAGTTCCTTTTCAGGAAGCTTATTCTCTCCCCCTGATGTTGGAAATTTCGATTCATCAAAATGACAATCCGCAAACTGGGCTTTAAATACATCTCCAGTTTGTATCTCAAGATACCTCCCTATAGAGGGAGAATCATATCCAACATATATTCCCAATTTTCTTTGGGGTCCCATTTTGGTGCAATTAGGTGGTGCAATGGGAACATATATCGCACATCTGAATATTCTTAAATGGAAAATATTTGGCTGCTGACCAAAAGCTAATTGCATAGGAGAGAACTGATGGTAACTCGTTGGCCTCAAACGAATAAGTGCTACGGCATGTAAAATAGCATGCCCCAAACCGAGGTTGGGAGATTTGTTCTCATAAGTAAGGGTCTAGCAATTAATTGGAGGCGTTTAATAAGTGATTCTGCCAACCCATTTTGTGTGTGAACATGAACTACTGGATGTTCAACATTTATTCCATTAGCCATACAATAAGCATTAAAGGCTTGGAAAGTAAATTCACCAGCATTATCAAGACAAATTGCTTTGATTGAATTTTCTGGAAATTGTGCTTTTAATTAAATAATTTGAGCCAGTAATCTCGCAAACACCAGGTTGTGAGAAGATAATAAGCACACATGTGACCATCTCGAAGATGCGTCTATCAGGACCATAAAATATCTAAAAGCTCCACATGGTGGATGAATAGGTCCACATATATCACTTTGAATCCTTTCTAGAAATTTAGGGGACTCAAATCCAATCTTTACTAGTGATGGCCTTAAAATTAACTTTCTTTGAGAACATGCAGCACAACAAAATTCACTAGATTTAAGAATCTTCTAGTTCTTTAGTGAATGTCCATGGGAGTTTTCAATAATTCTCCGCATCATGGTTGTTCCCGGATGACCCAATCGATCATGCCAAGTTATGAATTCATTTGGGCTAGTAAACTTCTGGTTTACAATGGCATGTGATTCAATTGCACTAATTTTGGTATAATATAACTCAGATGAAAGTGAGGGTAACTTTTCTAATATAACATTTTTATTTAAATTATGAGTTGTGATACATAAGTACTCATGATTTTCCTCATTCATAGTCTCAATATGATATCCATTTCGGCGAATATCTTTAAAACTCAACAAGTTTCTTAGAGACTTGATAGACAATAGTGCATTATTTATTATGAATTTCGTTCCTTCAAGAAACAAAATTATAGCTCTTTCAGAGCCTTCAATCACATTGCCTGAGCTAATGATAGTATTAACATATTCTTCTTTTGGCACAAGATGAATAAAATATATATTACTTTTGAGAATGGTGTGCGAACTTGCACTATCCACAAGGCAAACATCTTCACTATATGTCCTTGTCATTCTCTTCAAAGACAAATAATAATAAAATGAGTAGTATGCACAGTTAAATTGAATACTTGATCGGAATTATTTTTTTAAGAAACACTGTACATAAAAATAATGTCATATACTAAAATTTTATTTTAAAACTTGACACATTTAATGATTTCAAAATTCATAAACATTAATATTTCATTATTTATATACATCATATTTGAAACTTAAATATATAGAAAATAAAACTTAACAATAAATTCTTTACATTATTTATTTACATGGATACTTAATAATCCCACATATTAAACTATTTCATCATTGATCAAATGACCAATATTTCCTTCAGAATCCTCAAAGAAATCAGATACATCATAATAAGTGGTGGAATTTTCATCATCATTTGAAAAAAAAATTCATTTCCTTTCCTTTGTCGTCCTTTTTTAAAAATGCTTGATAAATATCGACTAGGTGCCTTGGTGTACGACAGGTACGCGATCAATGGCCCTTTCCACCACAACGGAAACACTTATCATATGTTGATTTATTTTACCCAATATTTCTTTCTTTATCCCACTTCTGGTGAGATCCTCTCTTTTGAGCATAATTCATTTTTCTTCCATAATAACCTTGTCATTTATCTCTTCTGGGGTAATGATTTGCCGCATTTACTTCAGGAAATGGGGCGGCGCCAGCTGGGCGCGTTTCGTGATTCTTTAAGAGCAACTCATTGTTGCGTTCAGCAACAAGAATGCAAGAAATTAACTCAGAATATTTTTTAAATCATTTTTCTCGATACTGCTCCTGCAGGAGCACATTCGAGGCATGGAAGGTCGAGAAAGTTTTCTCTAACATATCATTATCAGATATCTTTTTTCCACATAATTTCATTCGTGAGGTGATTCGAAACATTACCGAATTATATTCGTTTATGGATTTAAAATCCTGTAGACGCAAGTGCGTCCATTCATATCGGGTTTGAGGAAGTATCACCGTCTTTTGATGATTATACCTTTCTTCAAGGTCTTTTCAAAGATCTGCAGGATCTTTTAATGTGAGATATTCATTTTGCAATCCTTCGTCAAGATGACGACGAAGAAAAATCATGGCTTTGGCTTTATCCTTCTGGGATGCATTATTTTCAGTCTTAATGGTATCTCCAAGATCCATTGAATCAAGATGGATTTCAGCATCTAATATCCATGATAAATAATTGTTTCCAGATATATCAAGAGCATTGAACTCAAGATGAGAGAGTTTCGACATAATGAAAATTTGTTACCTGAGTCTTCCTAAAAATTTAATCAGAGTCTTGTGCTGATAATGTGTTGTAAAATAAATAAATAAATAAATAAATAAAAGGTAATAAATATAAAATAAAAGTATAATTATATAACTCTAATAGTAATATTCACCACAATTATTATCACAATATAATGGATATAATTAGTATATTTACTAATATTATAGTAAGATATATAAAAAGAGAGAGAATAAAATTAGTAATATGAAAGAGAGAGAAAAAAGATTGTTATTGCTTAATGTCATTTATTATTGAGAAACAGAGCCGCTCAGATATTAATGGGCATCCAACTCAACTCTCATATTTATCACAACAAATTTAATACATTATTAGTGTAAAATAATTTTACATATTTATCGAAACACATATTATTATATCAGTAAAATTAACTATGTAATCATCTAAAAAAATAAATATAATTATAAAATATTTTATATTGT
>NC_029793.2:130223769-130225668 GCF_000816755.2 Arachis ipaensis | reverse complement strand
GATTGGTAAATTAATGATAGTTTTAATAAATATTATATTGTTCAAAAAATAATTAATATATATAAATTAATATTAAATTTAATATATTTTTTATTTAAAATATTTTATAATATAAAATTTTTTTATATTGAAGTTGTACAAAGCTGCATCTTTATTTGTTGTTTTTATTTTTGTATTTATTTTAATTGACGGATTTAGTCTTTTTATGAAGTGTTTGTCCTCTTTTTTTTTTCAGTTGTTGTTTGACTTTTTTTTTCATATGTTCTTTAACTTCTATATATTTTTTATTGTCTTTTTTGTTCCATTTTTGTATGTATGTTCTTTATCTAAAGATGTGTTTTGAATTCGTTTATTTTTCATTTTCCTTAATCTCTTTATTAGTATGTCATCTAGATCTGATAATATTAGTGTTGGTGAAGTTAATTCCTATAATTAATGAAGAATATAAATAAGTAATATAAATGATGTTTTAAATAAATAAAATTTTTGTAGTATTACTTATTAGACTTATTGTAATAGGGGGTTGCGTTTCAGTATTTTTTGTTGGGACAAATATCTTGGTAACAGTTGAGAGCATTTTTTAAAGTTAAAATCATTTACTTTGATTTCTAATATAAGTGTGAGGTTGTATAAATTCTTCAATTGAAATGGTGCTTTAGTATCACTGGTGACTTGGAATGTAATTAGATTAAAGGCAGTTGTGCCCAATAATTTTTTTACTTTTTTTTTATCAAATAGCACAAAAGTTATTGTAGTACTTTGATTTGTAACTTTTAATTTAATTTTGAATATGTAATAATTATTGAGTTAGTAATTTATAATTTGATGAAAGTTTTTATGATAAGTATAATTTAATGGAATTTGATAGAATTGCTTAGATTTAATGTATAAAAAATTGATATTAACTTTTATATAATAAGAATAGAAAAGTATAAGTAGACCATGAAAATATTAAACAATGTGAACAATAAATATATTGGATGTTCAATTTATTAGGTGTGCGGATGGTTATCTTAATATTAAGATTTAGATAGGTAATTTGGGAGTGTAGTATTTTTTTACTTTATTGGACTAATTTTAAAACTCATTATTCACATTATTCACAAAAACTATTGTCTACCTAACAACGTCCAATAAAAATAGGTAGATAGATTATCTCACTTGTATATGAAGACATTATTGCTCTTCCCAATTTATAGAAATGAAACATTTTCCCTTTTCTATAAGAGTTCAATTTAGAGCTTTGACACACACAGTTAATTAATTAAACTAAGATTATAAATTATTAACCACAAATAAAATGTACCAACTTCCATAAATACATATATAGATATATCTTTTGCTTGAAGGAATGCATAAGTTGGTACCAGAACATGCAGATTGAGATTACTTCCTTCTTCAGTCTCCATTGCCCCATTCTCAGGCTTTGAACATAAGATTGCAAGTGCCTTTTGGAAAAAGCAAAAGATTGTAAAATATACACATACAATACAATCCTCATCATAATCCACCATCAAGTGTATGCTCATTGTGGCTGTAATATCAAAACTAAATCCAGATTCACTGCTAAAATTTTGGCTGGCAATGATTGGTGGCTCTATGTGTGTTTAGAGAATATCTTGCCATAGAAATATAAAACATCATCAAATATATGGCTTTTTATTTTATTTTTTAATATGATAGTGATAATGATAGCGGATACATGGAACAATAATGGTGATATCCCTTTATATGAGCGCATTTTACCCGTTGAAAATCAGTCTTCCTATTTTCATTTTTTATAATTTTAAATTATGCAAATATTTGGAAAAAGTCACTCAATGATTTTCTTTCTCTATTTTTTTTTATTTTTAAAATATATGACTATTTATATTTATTTAATTTTTTTCAAGAACTAAC
>NC_029793.2:130209428-130223749 GCF_000816755.2 Arachis ipaensis | reverse complement strand
CCCTAACAATTTTGTATTTGCAGACTTTTACATTACACAAAAAAAAAAGTTCACCGTAAATTTAATTTGACAAATCGCACTACCGTATCTTAGTCAATGACAAAATTGACCAATATTTTAGCAATTCACAGTCATGGTCCTTGTATCTAAAAAATTCAGCAGATATTTCTTGGAGTAGGAGATAGAAAACAGATTTTTTTTTCTTATATATACTTTTTATCCATTTAAAATGTGGAAATAGCGGAGACAATTTTTTTCATCTCAACTCTTTCTATTTTGTGTCTTAAAACAATTACTAAGTTAGGTTGATCTAGCGGTTAGCTTACTAGTTTGCTTAAACAAGTGTTGGAGATTTGAATCCTCCCTTGTGCATGTAGCAATCCATTGACTAGCGACAAACTCTTAAATAGAACTCAGTACCGCGACAGATTAGTCATTGTCCTACCGAGTTGGGGGATAACAGTGAGAAACCAAAAAAAAAAAGCTATATAGTAAGGAAATAATATTCTTCTTATGAATCTAATATGTTGTCTGTTACAGAAACAACAGATTCGAAGAAAGGCTAGTGCTGTCCTTTTGCTGCTTTTAGAAGTCAAGAGAAGGATATAGTTTGTTGAGAGGGACAGAAAGAAAATTGAAGCAAAAGCAAAACAAGCGTCTTCGTTTGATAGATAAACACATTGGAGTTGTTGGAGTGAGTTGATGTGGGAGCATATGTGGTGCCTTGTTTGCTGCAACAAAGAAGAAATGCAAAAGATGAAGAACCTTGGGAGCATTGGAAGCAGTGGAAGGCTATCCACAGAAGAGTGTGAGGATGAGCAGATTTCAAAGCTGCCCATTTCCACATTTCAATCCAAGGAAGAAGAGATTGAGAGGAAGAAGACTGAGGTGAGAGAGAAGGTTGAACTCCAGCTTGGCCGCGCCGAGGAAGAGACGAGGCGCTTGGCACACATTTGGGAAGTAAGTTCTTCAATATGGACTATGTAGAAGTTTTTAGTTTTTTTTTTTTTTGGTTTCCCACGGTATCCCCCAGCCCGACAGGCCAAGGACTAATCCGTCGCGGTACTGAGCTCCATTTAAGGGTTTGCCGCTGGCCAATGAGTTGCTGCATGCACAAGGCGGGATTTGAACCCCCGACACTTGCTTAAGCGGACTAATGAGCTAACCGCTATACCAACCCAACTTGGTTATGTAGAAGTTTTTAGTTGATAGAGTAAATATTGACCAAAATAAGTACAATAAAATATTTCTCTATGTAGTATTAGAATCTATATATTTTCATTATTTGTGTTTAATTTTAATCATACTTCACATATCTTCAATGTGTTTTCAAATTTCATGATTTGTACTAGGAGCTTGAAGTGCTAGATGATCCTTTGAGGAAAGAAGTTGCAATTGTGCGCAAGAAGATTGACTTGGCTATCAGAGATTTGAAGCCATTGGGACAAAACTACCAGAAGAAGGTAAAATTCTTGATCTTGAGGCTACAAAATAAATACTAGTCCACCCCTAGTATATAACATCCTACTCTACCAGTTTAAGGAAAATTTAATAATGAATTTGCAGAACTCAATAATGATTAACTTTGGTTTACTTATAGGAGAAAGAGTATAAAGAGGCCTTGGAAGCTTTCAATGAAAAGAACAAAGAGAAATCTCATCTTGTAACCACACTAGTTGAGGTATAGTTTTATATAGTTAAGATTGTGATTTTATAGAGACAATTAGTTCTGATGCTATGCTTTTAACTTTCTTGGTAACTGTTTAACGTCTTTTTATGTTATGCAAATTTCGTTTATAGCTGTTAACTGAGAGTGAAAGACAGAGGATGAAGAAACTGGAAGAGCTATGCAAGACCATAGATTCACTGTCAAGGAAACAATAATATTTGTATGCGGGTGCTATGTTTATTATATTAAGCCTGATTTGTTTAATTTCAGTGGCTTGTATTTAATTGTACTTACATTTTTATGTTATTCAAATTGTTGTGTTGCTGTGTTTATGATGAAAAGAAAAGAAGACAATGCAAGCAATGTACTAACTACTAATTGTTCACATTTTATCAATTGAAAGAGGCGCAGAGTAGCCAGAAATTGTGATGGCCATTCTAAATCTACCAACAAATTTCAGCATCAAAGGTTATGTCCATGTGCGCTAGGTATGATTGATACTTCGGTGGTATCTTTGTTGTGTTATAAGTTACTTTGGCGAGTAAATGGTTAAATTAGTCTCTCAAAAATCACGCGATCTCTAATTTGATCTCCAAAAGATTTTTTAATCTAATTTATTCTCGAAAGATTTCAGTTTAGTCACGTTAGTCATTCCGTCACTTTTTACGTTAACAGCGTTAAGGGAAGTTGACGTGGCACGTTAAGTTACATGTCAGTACACCCCTCTACATCTCAATTGGCAGCTAGCACAATATTTTTATGAAATTTGGTCAAATCTGTCCCTAAATGACAAACCATAATCCTAAAATGTTGCATATATATTCCCTTCCTATGGAGTGTAGTTGCAGCGATTGAGACGGCAATATTTGAGGTCACCGGCATGATGGTTGGTGAAGATGGAGGTCGCGGTGGTGCAATTAATCAACTTTGAGTTATTGAAAATGTTTAATCAACTAGAACGAAACCCTAACCCCAAAAATAAATTTCAATTTCAGTTAAAAAACATCACAAAAAACAGAATTTAACAATGACATAGTCCTAAAAAAAGTTCACTAACAAAAAAAATAAATTTAAAAGAAACTTCCTTTCCACAAAATTGAATTCCACGAAAAAAGTGCGAACCCCAAATCCAAATAACAAAACAAACACTGAACATAAACAATGATAAGAGAAATTGGTAACTAGTGCTCCTTTAATATTCAGAAAAACAGAACTCTTGATCAACTTTCATGAATCAACAAAGAGCAAAACCCCAACCCTATAATCGGTTTTCAGTTCCAACAAAAAAATACTAACAAGAAATAAATTTTATCAATGGCACAATCCTAACAACAAGGTTAGTAACCAGAACAAAATAAAGGGTAAAAAACGTAAACAAGCTAAAGGGAGAACAATTTGACACAAATAAGCCAAAGCAAAATCTGATTCATCAATCAACCAAAGTACATTTCTATGTAGTTCGAACCAATATGGTTCGAACTCACTTTCCAAGTAATTCGAACCAAATAGGTTCGAATTACACATATACCACATAGCCACATAATTCGAACCAATTTGGTTCAAACTCTAACTTCATAATTCGAACCAAATAGGTTCGAATTACACTGAAGAAATAGCCACCAAGTAATTCGAACTAACATGGTTCGAATTACTCAGAATTCGTTCCACACAGAAATTTAAGTTACGAACATAGTTTCCGCATCATGTCTTAATAAAACTCGTACAGTTATTTATTCCGGTGTGCATTAGACATACATTTCGTTTAAAACTGCGGAGACAGAACATAATAAGGCTCCCATGTAAGTCGTGAGTAGGCACAACATGCCAGTGCGTGGGGACACGAGAAATGAAGTGCCTGGAAGTATCCGCAGTCATATGTGTGAGATGCAAGCGAGACTTTGTAGCTACCCAGTGAGAAAGAACCAGTCGGAGTTGTCTCTGCGAAGGTGAACTCGGAGTTATCCCTGTCGTACACAGTAACCGTGAAGCACCTAGCCGTCTTCAAGTTGGCCTCTATACACTTCACCAAGTGCTGACTAAATTGTTGTCAGGTTCCCATCTGCGCCTGAGCCTCTCTCCCTTTGCGAACAAATAATTCGGCCAACCTTCCGTATGTTGCCTTCATTAGCGAGCACATAGGAAGGTTTCGGACACCCTTGAGGATCGAGTTCACACACTCAGATATATTCGTCGTCATGTGTCCGAATCTACATCCTTCATCACAATGTTGTGTCCACAACGAATACTCAATCCGGTTTGCCCAGTCACACATCGCCGGGTCTTCGGACCTAAGAATATCAAACCAGTAATGGAACCCGACCTCAGTCTTAGCGTACGCCGCATTCACAAGTAGCCTCCTTGCGTCTTTGCCCTTGAAGGTGAGGGCGAAATTTGCCGCAACATGTCGAATGCAGAATGCCCGGTATGCAGACAGAGGTAACCAGCCTCCGTTAGGAGCCTCAAGCGTGGCCTTGATGCCGTTATGTCTGTCCGAGATAACCAGCAGACCCGGCTGCTGTGTCACATGCTCACGCAGGTGGGAGAGAAAGAAGGACCACGACTCAGCATTCTCACCCTCGACTAATGCGAATGCAACAGGGAGTATGTTGGAGTTCCCGTCATGTGCAATCACGAAAAGCAACGTTCCCCCATACTTGCCATACAGATGGGTGCCGTCAATACTAACTAGGGGCTTGCAATGATGGAATGCCTCGATACATGGTGGAAACGTCCAGAATAGTCTGTGAAAATAAGCTCGAGACTCGTCCAACTGTCCACCGACACGAACAGGGCTCGTCCTTAGCACTGCAACAGTACCAGGCATCGTCAACTGGACTCCTAACACCCACCTTGGGAGCTCGTTGTACGACTCATCCCAGTCACCATAGATGAGGGCAACAGCCTTCTGCTTCGCCAACCAGACCCTCCTGTAAGTCGGCCTAAACCCAAAGTGTGCGGCGGTGGCATTTAGTAGCACCTTGATGCTGACGGATGCATCAGCCCTAACCATTGGCATAATGAATGCCGATATCACATGGTAATCCAAACTCCTGTGGTCGCTGGAAATGGAGGTGGAGAGACAAGTATGCGGTCCGTTGTAATGTTTGACCTCCCAAATCCTCTTGCGCTGTCGGAGACTAAGCCGAATCAACCATGTGCACCCATTGCCGAACTCAGAACACTTGCCCACATACCGGCGATAGTCAGACTCCACAACCTTGTACTTTATCCCTCGTCGGATGCTGTAAGTCTTGACACTTAACATGGCCTCTTCTTTATCCGAAAATTGCTGACCAACCTAAAACTCTATCAGACCTGCAGACCCTTCAGCATCTCTAGCGCCAAATCCAGCCGGCTGCCCAGGAACCCCCTCCTGCCTCATGGCATCCAAGTCCAAAGAGGAAAAATATGGAGGGTACTGCTGCGTGCCAGAGCTAGAACCGCCGCCCGTCCCAGCAGGCTCACTTGCTCCAACATCATCGCCACTGTCATCAGCAATCATATCCGGCTCGACATCATCGTCCTTTGGATCATCCAAGAATCCATCTCCAACCCCAGCCGGTGTAGCACACTGTAAAGAGGTCCGCAGATATTCCCCTTCTCCGACCTCGTCGCCTACACTGCCGTTGAGATCAACAGCGAACGAAGGAGAGGCGACAGGTTGGACGGGTGGCTCGTACGCAGGGACGGAGGAAGATGCAACGGCAGGTCTGGAGCTAGAACCGGCTACCGTGGCTAAAGTGGTGGTATTCCAGTTCGAACCCCCCGAGCTGGACACCGCGTCAACCAACTTTGCCAACAGTTCTGGTGTCCTCACCTCTGGAAACTGCCGGCGACAATGAAACATGACCTGCAAGTCCTCATCACTCCCGATCGTGAAACAATCGTACTTTACGGTTTCCTGGAGCACCGTGATTGGAAATCGATAAAAAAACTTCTTAACCCGTTTCACACCTTCCAGACCTAGTTTCAGCAGTACAGAGCTAACAAGGTCCTCATACGTCGTCGTAGGCCTGACGATAATACAGAGAGGATCCTTATCAGAACTTCACACCGGAACGGGTTTTTCTCTTAATGGATCCTTTGTGGTGAACCAACATTGTGAAACTCTCCTCACTAGCCATGTTACCCCCCTCTAATGATAGCAACTCACGTTCACACCATATATATAGAGCTCTGGTCCTCACTAATTCGAACCAAGCTGGTTCAAATTACTTGAGGAGTGTAATTCGAACCTATTTGGTTCGAATTATGAAGTTAGAGTTCGAACCAAATTGGTTCGAATTACTTGGAAAGTGAGTTCGAACCATATTGGTTCGAACTACATAGAAATGTGCTTTGGTTGATTGATGAATCAGATTTTGCTTTGGCTTATTTGTGTCAAATTGTTCTCCCTTTGGCTTGTTTACGTTTTTTACCCCAAAATAAAACCTTAAACAATGACAAAAATGGTCGTCAGTCATGTCTTCAATCACTGTGCTGAAGCCACTCCTCAATGGCGAACTCACAAACATGCTGCGTTGGATACTTCAATCGGTGACGATGATGATGGCTTGTTCGTCTTCTCCTCAGCGACGTCGAAAATGAAGTGAGAGGGAGAGTCTTGTGAGAGAAAATAGGAACATCACACCGGATGCTTCAATTGGCAATGATGATGAAGGCTTCTTTGTCTTCTCTCAGCAATATCGAAAAGGAAGTGAGAGGGAGAGTCTTGTGAGAGAAACAAGGACACCGTGCCGAATGTTTCAATCGACGACAAAGATGAAGACTTCTTCGTCTTCTCAGCGACGTGGAAAAGGGAGTGAAAGGGAGACTCTTGTAAGAGAAATAGGGTCTTGTGTGTTACTGTGAGTGAATGGAAGTGAGAGAGATCAAAACGACGTAGTTTCAATCACTATCCCTCACCTTTAAAAACGACACCGTTTTAATGCTGATATTTTTCTTAACGTGCCACGTCAGTTTTCGTTAACGCCTTCAACGTAGAAAGTAATGAAAGGACTAACGTGACTAAACTGAAATTTTTTGGGGATGAATTTGATTAAAAAAATTTTTGAGGACTAAATCGGAGATTGCGTGATTTTTAGGGACCAATTTGATCATTTACTCTTACTTTGGCCATTTTAAAATAAGTATCTCTTTCACTTTTTTGGTTCATTGAAAAATTGGCGTTTTTTTTTGAAAGGAAGAGCTCAATACAATAAGTGGAGCATATGAAGACAACAAACATAAACAACCAACAGTTAAAAAAAGCAAACTACGCAAAGAACACTAGTTGATATCCCCTGTCATCTTCGACATTGTCATCAACAACAGAAGGGATCCACACCTAACCACTCCTTATAGTTCATAAAGAACTGATAGATAATATCGTCAACCCCTTTTCCTTTATTATGAAAAATCCTTCTATTCCTTTCTAGCCAAATGTTCCAGATAATCACACAGAAACACACTCTTTTGCGCTCCTACTTACTAGTTGATAGCTCAATCCAACTTTGAAAATGTTCCTTTAGCGTCCTTGGGCATGACCATTGCCTTCAAACAAATGATAGCCATGCACACCAAACTTTCCAAGAAAAATCACAACCAAGAAACAAGTGGTGACCATATTCAACACCTTGGTTACATAACACACATACAACATCTTCCTGGTTGAACTAGACCCTTCATATTAACCCTTCCTGGTTTAACACACATACACACATACAACATATTCAGCCTCTCCTTCATATTAACCCTTCCAGTCAAAACAAACCAGACAAACAATTCAACTCTTGGTGGAACTAGACCTTTCCAAACCGTCCTAGTAAAGCTGTAATTTGTTATATCCTCCAGAATCATTTCCACCTGCACAAAAGAGTTAATAGAAAATACACATTGTTTATCAAATTTCTACACAACTCTATCCTCTCTGTCATAAGCAAGTTTGACCAGTCTTAAAGTTTCATGCAACTAGTTCACTAAGTCCAACTCCCATTGGAATAACTCTCGCCTCCATTGAAAGTTCCATCTCCACTCTAACCAGTCCTAGAACCCACAATCCCTTATAACGGATCCTTTTTGGTTTAAAACTGAGAAAAACCTCAGAAATTGATCTTTCAGAGAACCGCCATGTAGCCATACATCCTCCCAGAACCGAGTCCCTCTCCAATCACCAATCTCCATAAACAAACCATTGAACATCTTCTGTCTTACTTGTTGATCCTTGAACTGTATATGGCAAATATCCTTCCACACCCCCCGACAGGTAACACCTGGGATGACAGCATCACATTTGGGTTCAGATTGTTACAAGATCAAACTACCTTCTTCCACAAGGGACAATCCTCCTTCGAAAAACGCCACCACTACTTAAATAGAAGGGCTGTGTTACACACCATAGCATCCTCGACACCCAACCCACCAAACTTTTTAGGAGCCTGCACCACCTCCCACCTGACCATTGCCATACCATTCCTACCATCCTCCTTACTCCATAGAAATCTTCTCTGTAAGAAAATAAATTTTTCTACAATAGCCTTTGGCATTTTATATGAACTCAAATAATAGACAGGGAGGCTGTTCAATACAGATTTAATGAGCACCAACTTACCGGCTTTATTGAGAACCTTGGCTTTCCATATGCTCATCTTCTCCTCCACTTTTTCTATAATTGGCTTCCAAGTCTTCACTAATCTCGGGTTCGCTCCTAGAGGGATCCCAAAGTATTTCACTGGAAGAGAGGCTACCTTATAGCCCAGCACTCTACACATACGCTACACATACGTTGTACTCACTGATCATTACAGTTAATTGGAATCAAGCTAGATTTATCAAAATTAATACTCAGCCCGACATTAGCTTAAAACAACGAAGGATCATCCTGTAATTCTTAAGGGTCTCTTCCTCAGGGGGGCAGAACAGAATAGTATCATTCGTAAACTGAAGATGAGACAACTCGATATGATCTCTACCCACCAGTAACGGCGAGATACGTCCATTTCTAACTGCCTTCCCAAACATCCTATGTAGAACATCAACGACAAGTACAAACAAAAATGGAGACAGTGGATCACTCTGTCGCAAACCCCTCTCCATCTTAAATGGCTTCGATGGCGAGCCGTTTATCAGCACTGACATAGAACACGTACTTACACACTCTATAACCCAACTCCTCCATCTTCGTCCAAAGCCCATCTTTTGCAACACAAGGTCTACAAAACTCCACTTGACTCTATCATATGCTTTTTGGAAGTCTAGCTTTATTATCACTGCTTCTTTCTTCGCCATTTTAATCCATTGAACAGTTTTCGCATGCGATAAGAGCCCCGTCATAAATCTTTCGCCCCTTGACAAAAGCACTCTGTGTCTCACCTACTAGTCGTGGCATTATTGCTCGCATCCTCCTAACCAGCATTTTCGAAATGACTTTATACACACAACCTACCATGCTGGTCAACCTCGGGTCTTTGATTTCCTTAGCACTAGTATACTTAGGGGCCAACGTCACCCAAGTGAGATTAGCATCCGCCGATAGCTTGGAAGTCAAGAAGAAATCCAACACCGCTGCCGTAAATTCAGAGCCAATTTTAGCCCAACACCTCTTTATGAAGTTCATGTTGTACTCATCACTTCTTGGAGCCTTGGATGATTCACAATCCCACACTGCGTCTTTAACCTCCTCACGAGTCGATTGCACCTCCAAAGCCAAAGCATCCTCTTCACCAATCATTTCCACTATACCGTCCCTGAACCCCACCAAAGGATACTCTTCCTGATGATACAAATTCTTATAAAAGTCCCTAATCGCAATCTTAATTCTAGCTTGATTCCTTATCAACCTTCCATTAATAAGTAGCGCATCAATCCTATTGTTTCTCCTTCACGCAGAAACTAAGTTGTGGAAGTACCTCGTGTTCTTATCAATGTCCTTCGCATGTCTAGAGCGCGACATCTGCTTCTAATGTAGTTCCTTCCTTACATACCATTTTTCACAGCAAATCACAAGCGCCCTTCTTCTTGCCTCTACTGTTCCATCATAAACACCATCACCCACCATGTCATCAATCTTCTTAATCTCTTTCTCAAACTTCATGATTTTCTTGTCCATGTCACCAAAGTTATCTTAATGCCATCTTCCTAGAAGAACTGTCAAAGCCTTCAATTTATCTGTGAATTGTGCCTCACCTAGGCCTCTCCATTCCTCCTTGACCATCCTCAGAAAACCTTCATGTGTAAACCACGAGTCAAGACTTCTGAACGGCCTCGACCCATCTCTCTGCCTCTTATCTTCCACTATAATAGAACAATGGTCAGACAAACCTCTTGGACTACCTTGTAGCCGAGTCTCTAGAAACTTCTCAAGCCATTCCAGGCTAACTAGAACCCTATGAATACGACTGCAGGATCGACCCCTGAACCATGTAAACTTGCGGTCAGTAATCGGCAAGTCCACCACACTCATGTCATGTATCCAATACTTGAAGTCTTCGGCTAACAAGGATAAACTATCAGTGCCTCGTCTTTCTTCTACCTGTACAATCTCATTAAAGTCCCCCATGAAACAACAGGGGACCCGGCATAACTCAGCTATGTAACTCAACTCCTCCCATACAATAAGCTTCTCATCTCTAACATGCGCACCATAAACCAAAATAAAAGCACAATTAAAATTATACTTCAACAGTTGCCCTTCAACACACAACCATCTCTCTCCTTTGTAACTATTTCTTATTTTAAAAAATTCATCATACCATATTAACAACAACCCACCAGATGCACCATTAGATTCAACATAGTCCTACCCCGCACAACTATTTTTTCAAATTTTTGGTATATCAAATTTAGTCACTAATTGTCTTTTAGTCTCCACTAAACCTAACATGTTTAATCTAAATTTTCTCTTTAGGTCCTTTACCATCCTCAGCTTCCCGTCACCCCTCAACCCCCTGACATTTCAAGAACTAAAAATCATTTCAATAAATTATTGCACATTTTTTACGAGTTTTGGGTCTGCTCCGTCTTGCTTTTTCCTTCTGTTTTGCCAACCTTTTTTCTGAGCAATTTCTTGATTCTGTTGTTGAAGAATAGCCATAATGTCATCTTCTTCGTTATATAGCACTGCTCCTGACTCCCTTGCTAATTCCCAGGTTCTTTTGTTTTCTAAATACTGCTCCTCCAATGTTAAACCCTCATTGTCACTGGCTTCATCATCGTTGGCATGTGCTGCATCCTCCAAGTTGTCCTCATCTTCGTCATATCCATCTTCATCATTAAGCACCGGTAAATTTTTGTCAACAAATGCTTCCATACCCAGCCCAGACTTCCCAATTTCATCATTGTCTTTACCGTTGTGTTCATAGACATCAACATCATTGTGTCTGTTTTCTGCATCGTCTTCCGTGCCCATAACTCCTTGTAGCCCATCAGCCCCTCCATCATGAATTAATAATCTGCCTCCTCCCGCCTCCACTGCACGTGTCCCTCTTCGAGTCTCATTATTCCTGCCATCCTGTGCCAATACCGGCTCATCAAAAGGGGAGTGAGGTTCATCTTCTACCTGGCACACATACGTCGTCTTCATAACCGCACTACCCTAGGCAACTCGTCCTCCTCTTCTCCGGTTAGCTTCTAACCCGTTCGCCCAATCAATGACCCCCACTTTGTGATCTGGCCAATGCACAGCTTGTGAACCAGCCACCGTTAGTCGTTCTTCATCAGGGCAGGTTCGTGCTTCTCCAGCCTTCGAACCCGTACCCCCCAACTCCTGAAGATCTCTAGGCGTAGAGGCTTCTGTGGCTGGTAATGCGCTACCCTGCTGGAGCAACCTTCCCAACCCGCTGGCTTTAAGACCGACCTAGCACAGACCCAACATGTGCTCTCCAAGGCAGGCCCATGATGGACGTCCACTGCTCCAATGTGATTAGATGCTTTGGAGCTTGGGCCTTCAAGGCTCAATACGTTATTCCAGCTCTTATTTCTGTTGGAGGGCCTCCTTTTAGGTTCAATTACATTAATCCTTATTTTCCTTACCCAGCCCATTAGATTTACAACCATAATCCCAGGGAATAGTTAGCTCATAATCCACTTCATTACTCACCTCATATCACACAAAATTTGTCATGCCTTTGATGAGCGGATAATTTATACGCTTTTTGGCATTATTTTTAGTATGTTTTTAGTAGGATCTAGTTACTTTTAGGGATGTTTTCAATAGTTTTTATGTTAAATTCACATTTCTGGACTTTACTATGAGTTTGTGTATTTTTCTGTGATTTCAGGTATTTTCTGACTGAAATTGAGGGACTTGAGCAAAAATCAGATTCAGAGGTAGAAGAAGGACTGCTGATGCTGTTGGATTCTGACCTCCCTGCACTCAAAGTGGATTTTCTGGAGCAACAGAACTCAAAATGGCGCGCTTTCAATTGATTTGGAAAGTAGACATCCAGGGCTTTCCAGCAATATATAATAGTCCATACTTTGGCCGATTTTAGACGACGCAAAAGGGCGTTGAACGCCAGTTCTACGCTGTTGTCTGGAGTTAAACGCCAGAAACACGTCACGAATCAGAGTTGAACGCCAGAAATACGTTACAACCTGGCGTTCAACTCCAAAAAGAGCCTCTGCACGTGTAACATTCAAGCTCAGCCCAAGCACACACCAAGTGGGCCCCGGAAGTGGATTTATGCATCAATTACTTACTTCTATAAACCCTAGTAACTAGTTTAGTATAAATAGGACTTTTTACTATTGTATTAGAAATCTTTGGTCTCAGTTTTAATCTATTGTTCATCTTAGGAGACTATTGATCATGTTTAGGGGGCTGGCCATTCGGCCATGCCTGGACCTCTCACTTATGTATTTTTAACGGTAGAGTTTCTACACTCCATAGATTAAGGTGTGGAGCTCTGACCATTTTCCAGAGAGGATGAAAAGTAGCCATTGACAATGGTGATGTCCTTACATAAAGCCAGCCATAGAAAGGAATAGGACTGATTGGATGACGACAGCAGGAAAGCAGAAGTTCAGAGGGACGAAAGCATCTCTATACGCTTATCTGAAATTCTCACCAATGATATACATAAGTATTTCTATCCTTTTTTTCTATTTGTTTATTAGTATTTTCGAAAACTCCATAATCAATTATTATCCGCCTGACTGAGATTTACAAGATGACCATAGCTTGCTTCATACCAACAATCTCCGTGGGATCGACCCTTACTCACGTAAGGTTTATTACTTGGACGACCCGGTGCACTTGCTGGTTAGTTGTATCGAAGTTGTGAATGAAAAATAATTTATTAAGACGTGCGTACAGACTTTTTGACGCCGTTGCCTGAGATCACAATTTCGTGCACCAGCCTTCAATATCACCATTATTAGATTGATAAGTTATCAATTTCAATTGATTGTGTCTTAAATTTTCATAACTCCACTCATTCAAAATTGTTTCTAAATTTACCCATCTAGCATCATCTTCAACCTCCTCTCGCAACACCTCGATAACCACTTCTGCTGCCTGATCTGCACTGCCTGTCAAATTTGTTGGCCTTGGCGACGTTATAGCTACATCATCACAGACCTTTGTAGATATGTTCCTCTGGGGTTCACAGCTTCCCTTGTCATCCCTCATCATTTTCACCTTGCCATTCCCTCCATATGTTTCACATCCCACCTCTTTTACCAATACATCAAAGCCACTAGTGCCTATTATGATATGGACCCATTCATTGATCACATCCATCACACTGGTATCAATTTGTACACGGCCGATACTAAAGAATATGCACGATTCTGTCACATTATCACACCCAACCACCTCACCCCATTGACTTCCTATTAACCTGAAAGTATCCACAAACCATGCATGTAATGGGACCCCAAATCATTCTAACCACACCCTCCGAGTTTCACTTCTTTCCGACTCGTCCCACCTCCATACACTATGGAACAACTGCAGTAGGCTATTCATTTTGAAGGTGTAAGCCTCTTTTGCATTCAAGATACTGTCAAAGGGCAACAGTGCTTTATATGCTCCCATTTCGCGCACCTGAATAACTTGAGAAAATTCTTCACAATTGATTCCTTCAGTGATCTGAAGTCAATAGCCTTCGTCATTCCCCCAACTAGACTTTTCTGCAACCAGTCCAAGTTTTCTTTCACCACTGTCACTTCCAACTTCTTCGTCCACCCATTGCCATGTGGATCTTGAACTGTTTTCTCATTTTTCAAATCTTTGTTGGAGGCGGCTATGATTTTTTGAGTCTCTCCTCTTTCTTCTGGCGTTTGACGAACCATACCAATTCGAGTGTCACCTTATGGAAGAATCCTATTCGTGTCTTTTACCTCGGACATTCTCATGTATTTAGCTTCCCCCACAAAGACAACCTTACCTCTCAATCTCATATGATTCATCTCAGCTATAGCCTTCAAGGCCCCCTTTCGTAGTGTATCGTATAAACGCAAAGATGTATATACCACAATTCTTTTGTTTTCTCGATAAGTATATGTCGTTTATGCGTCCAGTCCAACTAAACAGCTGAAACAATTCTCTCCTCGATATGTCTATTGGGAGATTATCCACGAAAATTGAGAAGGACTCGTTCTCCAAACGTCAATACTCTTCTCGGTTCCAAACTCTAGGATCCTTAGCATGACTTATCGTTCTACCCCTTCC
>NC_029793.2:130199510-130209206 GCF_000816755.2 Arachis ipaensis | reverse complement strand
TCTTGAAAGAGACACTATTTTATTATGAGTAAATTATTATTTTTATCCATAAAAATTATACACACAACAAATTTTATGAAACAATGAAATTAAAATTATACCCATAAAAAATTAGCTTCCTACTATAAAATTATCCAAAACTTCAAAAATTACCAAAAAATTTTCAAATTACCTTTCTCTCTATCACTATTACCCTCATCTTCTCTCTCTCAATCTTCAACATCAATTTATTATCCCTTTTTCTGGCAACCACCACCCATCACCCTCATCTTTGTTTGCCTCCGTCAATTCCAACCACCCCTCACTACACCGCCAAATTCTCAGTCCCATAATTCTATCTTTTTACTATCACTAATACCTTTACCCTCTTCATCTTCTAACTGCAGTGGTACAATCCTACCATCACTAGCATCTAATCATTCAACAATAACAAATGCAATAACATTCAATTTTATGTTTTTAATTTTTTTTAAAGAGAAAATACCAAAATAAAGAAAGAGAGCATGCAAAGAAAGAAGAAGTAAAATTGTCTCTAATGGAGATATAGAAGACAAACACAGAGGTGGAGGAAAGAAGGTAAAGAAGAGGGATGTATGGTGGGAGAAGGAGTTGGAGAGAAGATCTCCCCTGCAACTGAATTCGTTGTGAAGGACCAACTGCCAGCCACCAATTCAGAGACATCGAAGGTCCAACCTCCGTGCCTCCCGCCAACCTTCTTGTCTTCTCCGTCGCAGTAGCTCCTCTTTACCCTCTCGAGGTCCACCGTGAGGAAGAGCTTCGCGGCCTCCATCTTAGACGAAATTAGCGCCATTCCCTACATCACCGCAGCTGTCATGCATCGTCGGCTGTTTTCCCTTGCGGTTCATCATGCCACTAGATCTGAATAATGTCTCCACCAAAGTCTTCTTCTCAAGGAGCTGCAAATTGTTGCTGATGTAGACAAAGAACGCAAAGATGTTACTAACTTGGTGGTGGTAGTGTTGGTGAAGGAGGTGGTGAAATCTATGAAAAGAATAAAGGGAGGGGTGCTAGTGTTTGGGGAGTACGGTTAGGAAAAGGGTAATTAGGGGTTTTAGGTGATTTGTTAGTATTTAGATAATTTTGTTTCTTTCTTGGTTATAACTTTAATTTCTTTTTTTCGTGGTAGATTTTCTCAAGCGTTTAAAATTTTTGTGGGTAGAAATGATTATTTTTTATTTTAATAAATAAAATAAATGTATTAATTACCGAATTAAATAATTTCAAAAGTTATTACTGAAATCCGTTACCTGGTCATATCTCATTTACACTGTGACCGAGATGAATTTACACGTATCTCGTTTATAGTGTATAAACGAGATATGACACGTAAATGTCATACATGTATATCCCGTTCACACTGTAAATGAGATACGTATAAATTCATCTCGTTCACAGTATAAACGAGATACATGTAAACAATTTTCCAGCAACTATAAAAGGATGTCTAACCCTTAGGATTCTCCACATTCATTTCATATCTTCTTTTGTTCCGTGTAGTACCACCTATCAAAGTCACGGAAGCACCCCCAACAGGTCCCCGTGGGCGCGTAACCCTAGATGGTACGCAACGTCCTACATGGTGATAGTAATCTCACCCCACGGGAGATGAAACGTGTGCGTCTCTGGACGCCATTGCTCCACAAATGCCGTAATCAGGGTATTGTCAAATGTGAAGTCCCTGAGAGGCACCATGTCTCCAAATTCGGCCTCCCTCAGATAAGGGACAATGGCGTCCGGTGGAAGAAGGGTGTGACCCACTCGTCGGGACAGTAGAAGGCGAGGTCTCTGAAGAAAAAAATATGTTCACAATTATCAATAAGTAATTTTAAAATTTTTATTGGTTCTTTTAGGTTTAACGTACCTTGTACAATGTCACTAATTTTTTGAATAAGTGTCTATATTTTTTTTTTCGGTTCCTACCATGTTTTTATTTTCTTATTAGATATTTTCAAAAAAACAATATTAAACCTAAATAGATACTTCTTTATAAATTATAGATTTTATAAATAACAACGTAATTACATATTTAGTTGCATATTTTTTAGAAAAATCTTATTCTGTAAGTTTTAATATATGTTATTCTAATTATTAAATTAAAATGGATAAAATAACTAAATCAGATGGCGTTCCAAACTAATAATTATGTACTAACAGCCTAAGACAAGTGAAATAAAAGAGAGTTCTAAAATTCTACCAGTTACCTATTGCATACTAACTATACAAGCTATATTCTACTTCTTCACTACTACCCTAACCATAGCTACATACACAAAGTTATATTCTACTTCTTCACTACTACCTTAACCATAGCTATATACTGATGCGTGAGCATCTTATACCCTTTTTCTAGTTGTTTTCATATTGTTTTTAGCTAGATTTTATTAAGTTTTATTATGTTTTAGTGTAAAATTTACCTTTGGATGTTACTTTGAGTTTTTCTTGTGTTTTTATGATTTTAGGTGAAATTTGAAGTAGTTAAGAGAAATCTGAAAGTAAGTGACGAAAAAGCTGCCAGCCCCCCTTGGGCGCTGAACGCCCAAACTGGCGTTCAACGCCAACAAGGGGGCAAGAAAGCAGAAGTGCAACTCCTCCTTGGGCGTTCAATGCCTAAACCTGGCGTTGAACGCCAAGCTGCTGTCTGTTTCATATACTATTGGGCCTCCAAAGTGGATTTAGCACCTCTTAGGTTTATCTTTTCTTATTTTTGTAATTTTTAATTTAAAATAATATCTTTTAGGTTTAGCATTTATTGTTATTTTTAGTATTTATAGGAGAAGATCCATTAGGTTTGAGAACATCAAATCTTCTTCCATACTTTTCAGAACTCTGTTTTTTTTGTAAAATTATGAGCAACTAAACCTCCTGGTTAAGGTTAGGAGCTTTGTTTATTTCTATAGATTAATATTATTACTTCTCTATTTTAATATATGTTTGATTCAATTCTAAGGTGTGTTTTCGTTCTTAATCTAATGAAATTGGGTGGAACGGAAGTATGACCCCTTTTTTTATATGGTTAAGGTCGCCTGAACAACAGCTTGAAAATACTCCTCCTAAACTGCGAATTACCTGGACTAATTAAGATACGTGACATATAATCAGGTTAGCTTTGGGTAATTGAGGTTTTTGTGGTGCTAAACTAGTTTCCTGAACTTCACCCTCTGATCTGAAACAATTGACCTTGTCTGTGGCATTTTAGTAAGATCAAAGAAGATTAAATTACTAAGAAATTAGAGTTTAATCACTTACAGTTTGTCATAGAATGAATCATTCATTGTTAAAATAGTTAGTAAGAAGTATTGATCCGGAAAGATAAATATCTCCGAGACCTTAACTGTGTAAACGAAATATGACCAGGTGACGGATTTCGGTAATAACTTTTGAAATTATTTAATTCGGTAATTAATACAATTCGGTAATTAATACATTTATTTTATTTATTAAAATAAAAAATCCATAAAAATGGTAGTTTATTCTTTTATTATAATCATATTTCACAAATGGCGCCTATGAATATATGCTAGATAACCAAAATTTGCAAATTTGCAAAATATATGAAAAAGTATATAGTAATTCAGGAAGATCTGGGAACAGAGTTCTGCATTTCTTATAAATTAGAACATATTCATAACAGTGCTCTGTTGATCCTTGTTTTCAAGGAGACAGTTACAAAATCATCAAGCATATGTTGATATACATAATGAGATACCATTAATTCAGTGGGACTATCTATTTGTCAATGCTCATCACAGGTAGCAGTTTGTACTCTGCCAATAGTTTTGGAACATCATCCATGTGCAACTGCAATAGGATCAAAGGGGGGAATCAATGAGAGGGAAAAAGGGGTATAGATAAATTGTGATATTACTAAGGGTAACTTGCACTTATTATTATTGGTGCACACTAGACAAATGGGAAAGAAAATATAATGAAGTGTCTTAGGTGCATAATTCTTGTTAGTTCAAAATGAGAAGCCATAATATCCATAAGAAAGAAAAGAACATTTGAGTTGATATACATAACATGAAACCTCAAAAAGCAGACCTCACCTGAGAAACATTTTTGACATGGTAAAATTGATGCATCACTTTTTCACCAATTTCCGGATCTGCATCAGATGCACTTCTTTCTCTGAAGTTACAGACACAACAAAAACAAATATTCATCAGTCAAGTTCAAAAGGCAGAACAAAGCCTTGTAAAAATTAAAAGGCAAGATAGAAAAAGAAAGAATTTTTAAAGATATAGTTCTTACAGATAGTGCCGGTAAATTAGACGTTGGTAATCGCGAAGAAGTGGTCCAAGCTCCTTGAGTTTAACTAAATTCGGATCAGACTTCTTCCAGTGCTCACGAAGTGCTTCGATTGCCTTGTCACTTGTAGAAATTCTTCCTCCAATAAATCTTGATGCTACTTCAAGAAGCTCTTTATCTTCCAATTCACTTACAATTGGAAGCCTAGAATTGGACACTGGAACTGATATTTGCAATCTTCTTTGCAATTCTGCGAAAGGAAATTTCTCCACCTGGCTTTCCTGGCATATCAGCAGTCAATTAATCTAAAGACATAACGATGAATCCGTAAAGATGACTGAAAAAAAAAAACATATAGTGTAAGTGTTCAAAATTTACAACAGAACTAAAAGGTGAAATTCAAGATTTTAAAGATTAACATCAAAGTCATAATAATCATGGGCTACACAGAAAAAGAAATATTGAAGGTGTAAACACTTTTCCCAAAATCTAGATCAGAGAAATGAAGGGTGCTTTCACAACTCGCAACACATTTACGAATACCTTGAACTGATTTTGAAAATCATCATTCAGTGATGCAGCATCCCTACTTTCAGGAATATTTCTAGGTGGAGATGCAGTTAATCTCTTCGCAATTGGGTCATCTGAAGAAGATGAAACAGAAGCAAAAGGAAATTAGGATGTGGTTTGACTTTAGAGCCTCTGACTGTTTAGTGTTCAGTTCTTTTAAAACTTGTATAATCTTGAAATATTTCTGCATC
Organism: Arachis ipaensis; assembly: GCF_000816755.2. Taxonomy (NCBI): domain Eukaryota; kingdom Viridiplantae; phylum Streptophyta; class Magnoliopsida; order Fabales; family Fabaceae; genus Arachis; species Arachis ipaensis. The sequence goes on along the minus strand of NC_029793.2, from coordinate 130,204,176 downwards.
TAAGAAAATATTCCCAATCAAAAAAGAGCATTGACTAAAAGATCACTTTCAATTGGGTGTTTCAAAGCACAAAACAACAACAACAACAACAACAACAACAAAGCCTTGTCCCACTAAGCGGGGTCGGCTATATGAATCAAACGACGCCATTGTGCTCTGTCATGTATCATGTCTACAGAGAGACCGTTTATATGTAGATTTCAAAGCACAAAACAAACAAGAAAAAAAAATCCAATATTAGAGTATTTCTGTCTCAGAGGGAGAGAGAGAGAGAGAGATGAAATCTTGCATCAGTTGAAATCAGTGCCAAATAAAAAACAGTTAATCAGTTAACTTCATTTGCATACTTTATCAGTCAAAATATATGGATTCAAAAATGAGAATTCAACAATTAAACCAAATAATAAATTAGCTATTGAAAACCTTGAGGGACCAACCACCATGGATCACCATATGTTGATTTTCCATCAAAGCCACCTATTAGAAGATACCGCGAACCAATTACTGTCATAGAGTGGTATGCTCGTGCAGGAGGGGGTTCATTGCCAATGGGTAGCCGCTTCCATTGTGCCGAAACTATAAGCAACAGCATAGCAAAAAAAATTAACCTAACCCAACAACTAAGTCAATCTAAAATCAAAAATAGAAAACAAATTTCTTCAACCAGAACATAAATGTTAATCATGCAGCATCAGTAGTAATGTATACAAGTCTGCAACAGGCAACAGATCAACATGGAGATTCAGAAAGCTAACATCAAAAGGAAGGATGATGCCAGAGATTATTAACTAGTTGGATTTAAATAGAAGTATAGAACACATTAATAGAGGCACACAATATAATAAGTCTTAATGCCACATATAGATAGAAAACTTCTCACCTCTGTCTAAAATAATGCAATCATTATAATAGATGTCGTAGCGACTCAACCATCCACCAGTCCCATGCCCTCCAAACATCAATAACTGCAAAATCAATTCCAACAAAATAAATAAATGAGGTGAAACTATCACTCATATGGAACAAATAAAGAGTTAAATCCCCAATGGGAGAATGGGGGAATTGGAACTGCATCAGAAACAATATGATGATAGCAACATAATACTATCATTATTTAATCTTTGTAATTGCAGACAATGAATTTAAACTCTTTCTAATCAGAAAAGCTTCATTGGAAGTTAACAAGTATTGTGCTGTAATAGAACAAGAAGGATTGTGCTGATATGATTACATAGTGTCCTCCAGAGACAACAGTATGGCCACAACGAGGAGAAGGAGCTTGACCCGGAAGCTTTAATTGAGTCCACCCAGGAGCTTCATTTTCTTCCCTCCACAACATATACAAACTATAAGTAAATAACCGAACTGAATAAGAAGACACCTAGAACTAAATATTTCTTTTAGAATGAGAAACTGTATCATGATTAGAGAAGGAAGGTGCGACTTGAGGAACCATAGGATTTGCTTCAAAGTTCAAACAAAGTACCCCATCTGTTTCATAACTATGGCTCGACCAATTTGGTACATACATAAATCAAGGTATCTTGGTTAAGCAATAGTTGTTATGAATCAAAGGGAGTACAATCTATGGAAGAACCGATGAGAATTAAAATACATTACAACACCATTTAATCACTATTCATTTGAATAGAAACAGATAATCAGATATGATGACCTGCAGAGAACGACACGAGATAATGATGGTGAAAATACACACCTTCTTCAATAAGGCCCTTTAAGGCCCATAAATCACCCATGATCGGTCCACCTCCTCCTGTTAAAGTAAGGGTTGGGAACGTATTTCAGCTAATAACTTCATACACAAAACACTTACACAGGCTCCTATATTTTCTTCTTTAATTTGAATAACAGGGCTAAATTCCTTAAAATTCAACATCAAAGAAAATCAATATTTAATAGAGGAGAACTATGCCACTTAACCTCTGCCACCATAAACAAGCAGCCTTTTTTCAACCATGGTAGCACTGTGGCCACATCTAGGGTGTGGCAATGTTCCAGAAACTGAGAGCTCCATCCACTCAAGCGATACTACAACAGGAAAAGAGAATAAGAAAATGTTATTATGTTGCCACTTTCTTCCACAGTATAACAATATTTTCTTTTGGTGCATAAAATTTATATTTGGAAAGCCTGGGAAAAAGGAATATACTTGTATCCAAGACATAAACATCAGACAACCACTTTTTTCCATCCCATCCACCAAACCTGCATCACATTAAATCCATCTAATTACATGGCTTTTAAGGAGAAAAAAGAATGCGAAAAAATCAAATGCCATAGGCCTTACATAACAATTTTCCGGTTTCCAACAGCAGCAGCTGCAGCAAAATCTCGCGGTGAAGGCAAGTCACCAAAACTGGTTAGTTCAGACCATTGCCATATATCTGTAACATGGATCAGATCATTTGTTCCACAAGTGTCAATATGCCATGAAATGAAAGCATTAACCCAAAACACATCAACTCTCATAATAGAAACACAACTCAAAGACTATACAAGATGTCATACCAGTATCCAATACCCAAAAGTCCCCTAACCTGATGAATTCAGAGCTTATTAGAAACATTATACACACATGCAGTTAGAGCAGCTAAGCAAAGTGAGTGTGTCACTGAAATCACAAACCTTCTACCCCCAGAACGGCCACCAAAGATGAACATGTGACAATCAATGGCAACAGCAACATGGAAAGCCCGCGGGCTTGGACCCACAAGCCCATCATCTGACCCACTTCCTGTGCACTCTGGCGTAAACCATAGCTTGGCCTCTGAATAAAGCAAAAACAAGCTTTAATTTTATTGAAAGTAACAAAAATACCATCTGTTTAAAAAAAAATCAAAACAAAAAGAAAAAGGATGGGAACCAGTGTCATAGACAGCAATGTCGGAGAGGAACTTCTTATCGACAAGACCACCGAAGACTACAACCTTGGATTTGCCGATGTTAACAGCAGAGTGTCCACTAAAAGAAAAAGAAAAAAAAAATTCCTTGAACCTAATCCATCGAAAAATCAATAGAGAGAGATGTGTGTTGTGTTTGTTACCTGCGAGGTTGGGGAGGAGTTCCAGCGAAATCAGAAGAGGTGGCTCGAACCCAGTAATGCATGGTTCATTCAATCAAGAAAGGGTTTTAAGAATTGAAGTTGTTGAAGATGCAATCCAATTAGAACTTAGTAGTAAAGTGTATGAATGAATCTCTTGTACGATCTGATTGATCTAGAAGAAGTTGCGAGGGACACGTGGCACTATTACAGCTGTGCCAAGTCAGATCCTCATGTGTTGACAAATTTTACTATCTCACCATAGAGTTTCCCGCAAGAAAATAGATGACGATCGGGGCAAGAGCAAGATCCGGTAGTGTACCTCTCTCCCTTCCCTCCGTCGTGAGAGGTCGAAGGTGGAGTTGGTTAGAATGAGATTACCACTTCAAAATCAAATGCTGCCCCAAACAACCAACTCTTATTCATTATTAACCTAGGGTTAGAATGGCATAACCTAGGGTTCTTCATCCACTTTCCTTTTCTTTCTTTTTTTTTTTTTCTTCTCCTTCTTACATTCGCCTACACCATCTTTTCCTCCTTTCAAAGGTACATTCCTTTTCTCTTTTGCACAATTGGCTTCTCTTTCATTGGTATGTTGAATTCTTATTCATTATTCCTTTATTATTTTTTTATGAGCAGCTGAATTTCAAACTTGGAAGCTTGTTCATGGTTGTGCAAATCTCTTTGATGGATCCACTTAATCGGAGGTAATTCGATTTTCACCATTTTAAGGTGCTTCCAGTGTTTTACTATGCTGTTTTCAATGTTGCTGGTTTTGTTCTTCTGTATTGGATCTTCTTTTGAGCCATATTAATTAGAAATGTGTTCATAACTTAGGAGAACTTCCCTCATGGAGGATTCCACTATATTAACTATTGAATTTCTTCGGGGAAGGTTGCTTTTCGAACGGTCCATCTCAAGAAGAGCTAGACAGAGAGCTGAGGATCTGGAAAAAAAGGCATATTTTTGGTTCCTCAACCTTCTCTTTACAAATCTTTAAGAGCTGTTCCATGGTTCATCCTTTTAGGTTTTAGCTTTGTGATTTTTCATTTTTTCGGCGTCAGCCTCCTTGATTCTAATGTAGCCTTCTCTTGCAATTGCATTTTCTTTTTCTATCCAAAATAAAACCAATCAGGTCATTGAATTAGAGGAACAAGTTAAGATGGTGACTCTGCAAAGGAAGATAGCTGAGAAAGCAACGGCAGATGTTCTTGCCATTTTGGAGAATCATGGACTAAGTGATTTATCTAATGAATTTGAATCTGAATCAGGCCGTGATACTCCATGTGAATATGGTGTGAATAATGATTCTGGAAACAATGGTGAGAGGTTTTTGAGCTCAAAAGGGAGACAGAATGGACCAGAAGCGCTGTCTAGTTCTGATACGGATTCTTCACCACTATATGGTAGTTTCCCTTGGAAAGGACATCATGATTCTTCTCATTCTCGAAAAAAGTACAACAATCCCAAACATAGAAGGGAAACCAGTTGGTCATCTATCAGTTCTTCTTCAAAGAATCATCACCATGGAATGTCTTTTCACAAGATAAGACATAAAAAAACGAGGTAATTCAATTAGTGTTTTACTCTCATTAAATTTGCACT
>NC_029793.2:130197677-130199340 GCF_000816755.2 Arachis ipaensis | reverse complement strand
TAATTTATCAGGTCTACTAATAAGTATGACATTGTTCCTTTTTTTCTTTTTCCCTTTGTGCAAGATAACTAATGCTAAATTCACATTTTTATGTTGTTGAATTTGGTTTGATCTCTTTTGTCTAATCCAGGAGGTTGTGTGTAATTGAAGTTCAGTACATAGGGTGTATATTAACTTACAGTGTGAGAGTAATAAACTAAACAATGGTGATAGTAAAGTGGAATGGGGACTGATAATATGACTATGCACGTGATATTGATATTAATATTATTGATCAGAGCAAATTGTGATGAAAATATTTTTCTACTTTCATAACTTATTCTTTTTCTGCTGAATTGGAAGAAAGAAAAGGATAATTATAATAGAAAAGACAATCATCAAAGGCTGAAAGCTCTTAATTGCAATTCTATTTTAACTTTGACTACGCTGGCTATGATGTTGGGTAATTACTTTTATATTTCTCTTGGGACATTTATCTTTTCGGTTGCCCGTGAAGTTAATAATTAGTTTTATCTTTCTCAGATCAGCATCAATCCCTGGATACGTTTCTGTTGAGGTTGACTGCCAAGAAAATGAAGTTGTGCCCTATTTTGAAGGATTTCAAAATTGCTCAGGTGGGACTGATGTGCCAATAATATGTCATAAAATTAAGAGGATGATGATTCAGAGACGTGCTTAACTAACAAAATTCATGGAACAGATGGATATGAAAGAGATAAGGACATGGAGAAGGCACTTGAACACCGGAGCCTACCTATTGACGAGTATGAAGCAATGGCTAAAGCTCAAATTGATCTGGAAGAGAAATTTAGAGAGAATAACTGTGCCATATCAGTATGCTTCACCTTAACTTATCATAGTATTAATTTCTTTTCAAAATGTTTTTGTTTGGTTGTTGCCTATATGATACTGGTAGGGAAGTTGAGATATTATTTGAGGATACATTGATCCAATTTTAATGTTAAAGAAATTGCTGAAACTGAGCATGCTAGACTTCTCTTAGGATCTTATCTTTTTTTAGTAACCATTGACAATACTAGGTTTTGCATCTTCTTCTTTTTGGCATGACCAAGGTATTGGAGGCAGAGATTCCTTAAAATATGGAGTTAGTAGGGTGCAGAAGAAAGCAACCTGCCCCTATTCTATAATTGTGAAGCTCTAATTTGTTTAAATAAAAAAAATCATTTGTATTTTATACTGCTTTAAAGTTTAAGGGTACTATTATAAATGGAATTGGCAGATGGCACGTGGCAATAGGTAAAGATTTGATAAACTTTAACATATAGCATAACTTTGTTCCTTGCTTACTCAAATTTTTCTATCATGGAAGTGGGCAATCATGCATGGAGATTTGGAAGATGACTGTGATATAATTCGTGAGACCAATCATTTGTTGCTTAGGAGAATGTGAAAATATATTTATATGGTGCTAGGAAATTATTAGTTTGTGTAATTGACTTTTAAGTTGTTCACTTGCCTAAATTTCTTTTCTAAGGTTGTATTTTTATTAGGGTTTATGCACAGTGTTTGTTGGAGTTAATAAGGTAGTGAATGATAAAGTTAACAAAACCCTTAATTGAAGTTCAATTTTTATCAGATGAGTGTTATTGTTGCTCGTTAAATACTGTAAAATGTACTTTAATTAAGATTTTGAGGTAATAAT
>NC_029793.2:130179445-130197653 GCF_000816755.2 Arachis ipaensis | reverse complement strand
TTTGTATATTAAATGATCTTTTGTATTCAAAGTAGGCTTCCCGTTGCTCTTCTATTCTATTTATATTCATTCATCTAAAGTTTACATTTCGGGTCATAAATCCAGGGCTCATATAACTGGAGGAATCATTATGATATGTATGAGAAAAAAGATGAAAGCAAGGCTCAGCTTAACTCAAATGCTCAAGAGGATGACACTGAAGCTATAGATATTTGCTTATTTGAACGATCCTTAAGAGTCCCAAAATCATTTGATGGGACAAGAGGTTACAACCACCAAAGGAGCGAAACTTTTAGTTCTGATGATTTCCTTGGTCAAGAAAATTTGCATTCTCAACTAAAGGAAAAACAAAGTGAGAGTCCAGAAAATTACCATTCTCATTCTTCAAATCAGCACAATCAAGAACCATATAGTCATTATTACCCTGATTTCAAGCTAATAGATAAAGCAGAATCCTCACGTGTTCTCTTCTTTGAAGAATTAATAGCTGCTGGTGTGAAGGATATTATGCCAAGATCATTTGATGGAAAAGGATCTTATGACAATCAAAAGAGCAAAACTTTTAGTTCTGAATTATTTGGTCAAGAAAATTCAACTTCTCAACTGAAGGGGAGCCAAAATGAGAGTTCGGTAAACTGCCACTATCAGTCTTCAAATCGGCACAGTCAAGAACCATATAGTCATTATTACCGTGATTCAAAGCTAATAGATAAAGCAGAACCCTCACGCGTTCTCTTCTTAGAAGAATTATTAGGTGCTGGTGTGAAGGATATTATGCCAAAATCATTTGATGGAAAAGGTTCTTATGACAATCGAAAGAGCAAAACTTTTAGTTCTGATTTATTTGGTCAAGAAAATTCAACTTCTCAACTAAAGAGGAGCCAAAATGAGAGTTCGGTAAACTGCCACTATCAGTCTTCAGATTTGCACCTTCAAGAGCCATATGGTCTTCATTACCCTGATTCCAAGCAAATAGATAAAGCAGAACCCACAGACTTTTCCTTCTTTAAAGGAATATTAAGAGCCGAGGCCAAGGAAAAGATGCAAACATCAGTTGATGGAACAAAAGGTTACAGCAACCAAAGAAGCCGAACTTTTAGTGTTTCTGATTTCTTTGCTCATGAAAATTCACATTCCCAACTGAAGGAGAACCAAAATGAGAGTACAGAAGACTATCATGATTCCTCAAATATGCACAATCAAGAACCATATGGTTATCATTACCCTGATTACAAGCAAATAGATCACTTCCTAACTGATGTTCATGGTGGTTTGCACCAAAAAGAGACCTCAAGAAACAAAAAAGATGACCTCAATGCATTAGTTTGTCATGAACAACCTCATAAGTTCAGTGGTGTACTTGAATCACTCAAACAAGCTAAGACATTCCTACAAGAGCTCAATAATAGTCTGCCACTAGTTGAGACCGAATACTTCACCAAAGCATGTAAACCCTCGGCTTATGTTAGCAAAAGTGAGAAAAAATTAGACTTCCCAGCCGGAAGTTCCAGTTTCTTCTGGCAACCAACACATTTTCCTGATGAAACAATGACAGGTTCTAATGTTCAAGATTCGACTTCCAGACTTCATTCAAACTTCTTCCTTGATAGAAGAATATCTAGAACTACTGGTTATTTTAACAAAACTCGGAGCCTTACTGGAGTGGATCAATCTCTTGCCGACCCACAATTGTTAAATGGGTCAAGATTCAATTCTAGAAAGGACCCCTATGATGCTTTCTGTGATGGAGGCATACTATCTTCTACGAAACAAGTTTATCCTTGCTTTCCTATTTTTCCAATCTATTAAAGATGCAACAACACTGATGTCAATGCCATTTGGTGATGCTCTTTCAAGATCCGATACAAGAAGCAAATTGGGGTTGGGGTTGGGATTGGGATTCCTGGAGCATATGATTTCTCATTTTAATTGATGTGAGTTTAAGAGCAAACATGTATATATAATTTCCATTATTAGTTTTCTAGCAGCTTCACCAATGGTGTTAAAGTGATTGTTTTATTCTCATGTTCCTTGGCAATGATTCTATGTATTGTATCCAGTTGCGTGGGAAGAGATTGATTTATGACGGAAAACAAACTTATAATCTTATGGCGGGCTTAAATAAGGTTTTTTTGTTTTAGTTTAGTAAAATGAGTGAACTACCAATCCGGCCCCTGACCATTTCGCAGAATGACAAAGCAACCCCTGATAAATATTGTAATCCAGTTCGGTCCCTGTCCCATGCCTCCGTCACACAAGCCGGTCCTTGAGGGTGAATCTCCGGCTAGAATGAACGAAAAATGCTGAGCTGGCACGGTGAGCGTGTGTGAGCTGGTTGACGTGGACGATCGCTGCATACGTAGAGTACTAAAATGGTTAGGGGATTAGTTGTCTGAGTCCACGTCAACATAAAACATGGTCGTTTTGATGGGAGGAGCCTTCTTATTCGTTGTGGGTATTCGTCCCCCTCTTTGTGACTAATTTGTGGAACCCTAATTCGCCATGAGCATCATGAGAGATCTCACTTCAATGTCCATTCACGAAATTGGAAGAGACGTAGTCAACGACGAAAGCAGAAGTGCAACTACCGGTTCTTCTGGTAGTGTTGGACCGCGGAAGACGATGAAGAAGAAGAGGTTCAATGCTCCGCGGTGCTATTGTGGAACTCATGCAATTCTGTTCCTATCTTCGACGGAGCTTAACCCTAATCGGTTGTTTTATGGATGTCCCAATTTTAAGGTGATTTGAATTTTTAATTAAGTTCGTTTGATGTAGCCTCTGGTAACATGTTCTTACCATTATTTATCAATACTGCAGAGTTCAGGGTCACACTGCAAATACTTTGCATGGCTCGATGATTTCGTGGCGTTGTTGGATTTTGAAGGCTCGAAATCGCTTGGTTTTGATAGTGGCAAGCAACTCGAAGATCAGCACGTGGCTGCAGCTGAGATGCTTGGTGGAAAAGTGAGGGAGTTGGAGCATACAGTACATGCTTTAGAATTGCAAGTTAAGAGATGCAAACATGTGCATAGTGAGCATAGGTGTTTTAGGGGTGCAACAGTTGTTGCATTTTTCTGTGGAGTTATAGTTGCAAACATTGTTAGGACATTAAGTTAGAGGATGTCAATGACCATTGATGTTAAGACTGTTATGAAGTTATGATATTTGATTTGGAGATAATCAAACACAGATGTTGTTTAATGTTATTATTGTTATTGTGGACATATGAAGCTGAGAATAGACTTACGAAAAGTAAACATAATTCATATATTATAATAGGTTCATTCACTAAAGAAGCAACACAAAAAAAAAGGTTCTGAAAATGTAGCAACTAGTATTCAGGGGCAGCATATAACCCCTTACAAAATAAAGATAAGACATAAGATTTCAATTTTCCACCTGGGGTCTAAACTGGCCTAAACAAATCCAAATTAACACAAAAATAACACACAAAACATATGAAATGAGCTTGTCATATCCCTGCATCGATTATTTCTTTCTTGGTGGAATGAACCCAGGAGTTGGAATAAACTTGAAAAGCCTTGAAGCAGTCACAGAACTTGCTGCCTGCATTGTCTCCGTGGATATGCTGTTTGGTGTTGGTGGAAAAGAAGGCCTGATTCCCATTGGTGATTGAGCAAATTGGTTTTCCATTGGTGGAGCAGAAGGCCTGACACCCTAACCATGTCTATCATATGACATATCGAACCCCAAGTTACCTGAGGTGTGTTCTGGCTGGGGACATTGGTGACTACAATCTGCAACTTAGCAGCCCTTCTCTCTTTCTTGGTCATTGGTGTCCAGTTTGGGTCCTTAGCTTGATTTTTGCAGGTCTTGTAGTAATGCCCAGTTTCGCCACACTTACTGCATGTGACTTCAAAAGTCTTCTTTGCCTTGTTTGGGTGCATTTCTTTCTCAACTGGATCCACTTTTCTTTTCATTTTTGGGCGGTGTGCAGGTCTCTTTATTGGTGGAGGATCACATGGTACTGCAGTAGATGGAATCCAGTACTCCTCACTGTTCACAGAGTTGATGCAATGTTTGTACGTGGCCCTAATGGACTCCATTGTCAGCCATTTATGTACAAAATCCTCTGGCTTCAAGCCAATCTTGTACATGGCTGCTACCGCATGCCTGCAAGGCATTCATGAAGCAAAGTACAAGGTTTACTATGACAATAATCAGGTGTACAAGACGAAAAGGTAATGAGCTAGGACATAGATTTACCTGTGAGTTGCCATACGTTGCAGGTACATGTTCTCTGCTGCAGATTTACCCCCACCTTGTGGTTTCCCCTATGCACCTCAAACAGAACTTTGTTGCTATCTCCGGCCCAAATTGCTCTCCACTTATTGGCACTAGGCTTAATAATTTCGTCCAATTTTTCTGTTGCACAGGGGCCAATACACCAGAACAAGCCTCCAACTTTCTTTTATGTGTGGCCATTTTTCTCATCAGGTAGCAACGTAAGTCCTCACACATAGAAAGAATTGGTTTCCCACGGTATTCGACAATTTTCGCATTCCATACCTCGCACATGTTGTTTGTGATGTTGTCAACTTTAGGACCATGGCTGAAGTAAGCCTTAGTCCACACTGCAGGCTCAAACCTTTGAAGATACTCCCAAGCTCCAGTGTTAACTTTCTTCATTTTTTCCATTGCAGTGTTGAACTCCTGGAAAGTGGTGCATCGTGCACATTCCCATACCAGATTCTTTGTTTGCTGATCCTTGAAATGCTTTATAAAATTCTTCCAAATATGAAGCACATAGTTCCTGTGGTGTGCATTAGGCATAACTTCTTTTATAGCCAGCTCCAAACCCTTCAAGCATCATACACACAAATTAATAAACAAATGAGAACCAACCATCAACATAGTTCAACACTAAAATTAACATACTTAATATACACATGTTACCTTTTGCTGGTCCGAAATGAAATTCCAGCCAAACTGTGTCACTTCTCCCAAGTCCTCCTGTAAGAGTGTCAAGAACCATTTCCATGTGTCTCTGTATTCGTTAGCGACAACTGCAAATGCAATGATGAAGAAGTGGTTATTGGCATCTTGCCCAACCGCACTTAAGAGCTGGCCGCCATAGTACCCTTTCAGAAAGCATCCGTCTAAGCCGATTAGAGGTCTGCAACCCTCTTCAAACCCCTTCTTAGATGCATTCAGACTTACATACAACTTATCAAAAAGTGGAAAAGAAACTGGCTGGGGAATTGTCTCCACTAATGCTGTTGTGCCCGGATTACTCCTATGCAGTTCATTCAGATAATCACGCACTTTTCCATATTGGTCCCTTGCATTACCAATAACAACTTTCCTAGCAACTTTAAGGGCCCTAGCAATCATTCTTGGGTTCAGCTGGATGTTGTATTCTTCTATCATATGCTACGTTGCATGTCTTGGCTTCATGTCGGGTTGAATGAGAAGTTTTTTAATAAGCTTAGACGCCACCCATTGACGGTCAGCCATGTTACTACCATAGTCCCGAGCACAAGAATGCTCATCAATTAAGGTCTTCACCTAGAAGCATCTACTAGCAGAATTCCAAGAAATATAAATCAACCAAGGACATTTATCAGCTGCACATGCTGCCCTCACTCTATGCTTCTCGTTCTTAATGTATAACACGTCCTTCCCCTCATGCACGAAGTAGTCTTTTAGTGCCTTTTTGAAAATCTCAAGCGTTGGAAACAACTGTCCAACCTTGAATTCAACCTCACCATATTCAGAATCTTCATCAAATGGATCATACGCTGTCTTATCCTCGTCCTCTGAAGAGATTGGACTGTTGAAGGCCTCACTCTCATACTCATATGGCTTTTCATAATAACTATCCATCTCCACATTAGTAAGAACCGAGCCAGACTGATGAAACCCTTCCCCCAGGTTATTTTTGTCAGTACCCTCTGTCCCTCCTACAGGGGTTGGTTTCTGACCTCTTCTTGGGCCCCCAACATTGGGCCCAGGCCCAGAATTATGGCCTTCCATTGATCCATCATGCAGCACATCCCTAAGTATATGTCTTCTTCTCACACCTGAATACTTTTTAGATGTCTTTTTCTTAGCAGATGAAGAAGCCTTATTACCCCCAACCTACTTCTTAGCTGAGCCTCCTTTTCTCCCTTCACCATCTGTGGTCCTAAGTTCCTCATCACTACCCTTGTCATCTGTCTCATAACCACCAGCCTCTTCATCCATTTTTCTCTTACCTGACAATGATTTCTTTGGCACCCTCTTTTTTTTATTTGCTCTTACCCCTTCTTCACTGCTGCTGTCATCTGTCTCATACCCAGGAGGAGGAGGCTTATAAGGCTCATCCTCTGTTGTCTCATATCCATCATCGGAGGACGACGATGATGAACTCACCACAACAGTACCAAGGTCCACACCATCCTCCATTACTTCAGCCACATCCACTTCGTGTTCAAAATAAATATGCAATTCATCAGTGTCCCTGTTCATAAGCTTATTTTCCCTCATCTGGTTAATCTCCATATCCCCCTTCATAGCATGAAGACCAACCTCCATGTTGGGTGCTCTCATGTCTAGCCAAAACATCTCTTTATACCCTATATATCCCAACTCCTTAAACAATGTCACCAGGTCAAAAAAGTTGACATAATCCAGGTCCAACGGGAGAAACCTCTTCACTTTCCCATGCCTGTAGCACAGACCTCCCTCAGAATCATTCTGAAATCTCCCCCCATGGTGAAACACCGGAGTAATTAAATATTCAGACATCTGCAAAAAAATAAACATGCATAACAATCTCAGAATCATTTTTTCCTAAATTCACAACAGTCAAAACTAGTGGAATCTATTTCTAACTTTCTCTAATGTGTGCTTAAAATAGTACATAATCAACCCTGATTAATCACGTTGGACATTTCTTAATCAAGTTTCATGTTTTCTTTATTCAGGGCAACTGAGTTGTAAAGCTCAATGGTGGTGTGTCAGAGTGAGTTAATAGGACCACATAAAGCAGAAGAAACAATGAGGTCCACGGAGAAAGGGGCTTACTTAGACTGTCACAAGCACCGTCAGTCAACTCCTCCAATCGCCGTCAGTGCACCGTCAACCTACTCCGTTAACGACAACGACGTCAGCTTCGTCAATGCCCACCCCAGTAACAACGTCAACACGACTCTCTAACTCCCCAAGGTTAACAATGGTCACGAAGGTGAAAAACGTTCTCTCCTAGGGTTTACTGGTAATTCTGAAGCGTAAATGAAGGGTTTTTATGGAATGGCACACTATGAATTAAACATTTTTGGCACCTCCCATCATAACGACCACGTTTTATGTTGACGTGGACTCGGACAACTAACCCCCTAACCATTTTAGTACTCCACGTATGTAGCGATCGTCCACGTCAGCCAGCTCACACACGCTCACCGTGCCAGCTCAGCGTTTTCCGTTCATTCTAGCCAGAGATTCACCCTCAAGGACCGGCTTGTGTGACGGAGGCATGGGACAGGGACCGAACTGGATTACAATATTTATCAGGGATTGCTTTATCATTCTGCGAAATGGTCAGGGGCTGAGTTGGTAGTTCACTCTATATAAATAGCATCCTACGTTCGATCCAACCTATTCTTGAAATATTATAGAAAAAAGAATAGTATATTCTATTCTATAAAAACTAAAATCATATTCAAATGCTTTTTTTAGTCAATTCATCCATGTTCTCATTATTATATGAGTTGAATTATTTTTCGGCCATCAAGGTGTCATCTCCATTTCCTGTACTTATTAAAATTGGATAATGATATTATATTTTGAAAATGATGATGTGAAATACACTTTGGTGTACCATTTGGCCTTAGGTCAAACTTTATTTATTATTAATAAGAATAAAAAATATTATTGTCTTATCCGTTGCTTAAAGGACATATAACATGGCTTATATGATTGGGAAAATTTTAAGTATACCGGAACATCGATATTCCAATTGTTTTAACCGTTGATTTTAATTAATATATTATATATATTTTTTATAATTCAGATCAATAGTTAAAATAACTGAAACACCGGTATTTTTGATACACTTAAAACTCTTCTTATATGATTATGTGAACTTATATCAATGATTTACACATGGTCATCGATCACTTTGACAAAGACCCGGTTGAGGAGCATATGTCTCCAGTTAAAAAATATATCTATTCTCTTATATAAAAATTGAATTTCTATATTTAACGATGGAGTTGATGTAGCGTACTTTTGAGAGTGTTTTTTTTATTTATTTCTTTTAACAAGTATAATTACCCATGCCATGCATGTGATAAAATTGAAATTATAATTTTAAATTATTTTTTTAAATTAATTTGAATTATAATAATTTAATTAATAAAAAAAAACATGTTATGCATTGTTTTTTTTATTTAGTATTAATTGGATTAATTTTAAAATGGTTATTAATCAATTTTAATAATCTACTTTCTTCAGTAAATCAGACATATATATTGAATGTGATTATAAATAATATAGTAATAGTTAAATCCACCAACAAATATATTGGCTATTATCACACTATAAAACAAATTAAATATAAAGATTATTAGCACCTATAAATCTATAAAATCGCATTGTCTTTGATTCGTGCAAGGGTTTACTTATCAAATAAATTTAAAATATGAACAAAAAATATTTATAAAATGAACCTAGCATCACTTGAAAGAATCATGAAAAATAATCAACTTACCTTATTAGTGTATAATATTAATACATATAATATTAATACATTTTATTAGTGTGAGATATTGATGTGGTGAATATTATTATTATTTATTTACATATTTTATTTTATATCTAGTACATCTACCTTATTTATTTTACAACAATTTATACTAATTTTTTTTGCAGTGTATTTTTTATCGATTACATGTATAGTCTTTGCTGCCCATTTTTACTTCTTTTTAGTTGTTTTTTTTATCTTATTTTTAATTATTTATTTAACTTTTACTCCCAATGTGTTTTTTATATTTCACTTCGTCTTAAATTCAATTTCATGCTTATCTTTCAATTGTGTAAAATTAAATTGTTTCTTTCAAAAATACTTAAATATATTATCTATTACAAATAATTATTATAATAAATAAACAAATATAAATTGAATATATAATTTAATTTTAATTTTAATTAAAAATTAAATGAATTATCAAAAAAATATCAACAAATTTTGTCTTTAATTTCTCTATAGTTTTATTTAATGGTAAAAATCTCTCTTTAGTCACTAACATCGTCGATACAAAAAAAGAAAAGTATAAGTTTCTATCAAGTAAAATAAAATACATATAAGATAAATAGCATATATGTAATTTTATTATTAATCATAGACTATAGACAAATTTCTAAAAACAAAATCTTATAAATCAAACAGTAATTTTTTAATATTTTTTTAAAGTTGTTCAAACTTATCAATATTTTATAATATAATTTCACAAGTTATAATATGAGATATTAGCCATTGTTATATATATGAAAAATATAACTCATTTAGTATTTAACCATTTATTTTCGATTAATATTGTTATAACAAGGATATATGCGATTTTATGAGAATGATATGGTTATCTAGAAATTTACTAAGTGGCTAGAGTAGTTTTACATCACGAACCAATAAATACTAGCAATTGGAATAATAAAAAAGACCAGCCAAATGGATATTTGCTCAATTACTTGCAATTTGGGATTAAATGAAAATCTGTGAAATTTTTACGGGTGGAGACCTGTCCACGTGAAATAGACTGGGATAGAGACATAGGTACCCTCTTCAAGGACCCGTTGTAAAATTAAATTGTTTCTTTCAAAAATACTTAAATATATTATCTATTACAAATAATTATTATAATAAACAAACAAATATAAATTGAATATATAATTTAATTTTAATTTTAATTAAAAATTAAACAAATTATAAAAAATATCAACAAATTTTGTTTTTAATTTCTCTATAGTTTTATTTAATGGTAAAAATCTCTCTATAGTCACTAACATTGTCAATACAAAAAAAAGTATAAGTTTCTATCAAGTAAAATAAAATACATATAAGATAAATAGCATATATGTAATTTCATTATTAATTATAGACTATAGACAAATTTCTAAAAATAAAATCTTATGAATCAAATAGTAATTTTTTAATATTTTTTATTTTTTAAAGTTGTTCAAACTTATCAATATTTTATAATATAATTTCACAAGTTATAATATGTGATATTAGCCATTGTTATATATATGAAAAATATAACTCATTTAGTGTTTAACCACTTATTTTTTATTAATATTGTTATAACAAGGATACATGTGATTTTATGAGAATGATATGGTTATCTAGGAATTTACTAAGTGGCTAGAGTAGTTTTACGTCACGAACTAACAAATGCTAGCAATTAGAATGATAAATAAGACTAGCCAAATGGATATTCACTGAGTTACTTGCAATTTGGGATTAAATAGGGATCTGTGAAATTTTTACGGTTGGAGACCTGTCCACGTGAAATAGACTGAGATGGGGACATATGTACCCTCTTCAAGGGACCCGTTATATATATATATATCTTAAATTTAGTAATTCTAATTTCTGTCTCTAATTTAAACTCTTTTTTTTTCTTCTAGACTCATCCTTAGCCTTGATTTTGTATCTACTCTTTCTCTAACTCACTTTCTTTACCTCTTAAGTTCGTCATTCTGTCGCTTAGTCTCGCCCTAAAATATTATATTATGTTGAAAAATATTTTTATATTTTTTTTGAAATATTATTTTTTATAATGAATATATTATGAGTTGAGTTGAATTATATTGAATTCATTATTTTATGATTATTATATTATAATTTTTTTTTTATTTTTTTCAAAAATTTTCAAAGGATATCCATAGATAATCGTGGGTAGACATTCACTGAGGGGATAATTAAATAGGGGGACTTGCAATGAAGATGGAGAGAGGATAGGGGATATATTTTTTTTAAACGGGAGTGAAGGAGGAAAAAGGGGTCCGCTGTGCCCACACGAGTATCTATTACTATATCTAACTAACAATGGAAATTCAATTTGAGCCGATTTGAGATAGGACACATGAATTTTATCTGCATTGGGTTTTAAGACAACGAACCTAATTCGGATTTAGGATTTTAACAATAGGCCTAAGTTGATCTTACTCACTTGAGTTAATATTTTGGGTCATTACTGTAATAAATACTATACTATTAAATATGATTATATTTAGTATATATAAAAGTTAGGTATACTTATCTAAGACAATAAATATAATAGTACAAATACCTACATATTTATTAGTATTAAAAAATATACAAATTGTAAAACTCGGTCAAACCGTAATTAATTAAATAATAAATTAAATAGGAGCGAATATGGTTAGAAAATTTAGTAAATGGAATTTGATAATTTAAATATGATATTTGGACTCAGTGAATTTTTCTGAGTCGAAAAACATAGTTTTCTGAATAAAAACGCGCACTAGAAATTTGACCGGCAGTATCGGCTGTGATCTGTCCAGTACTGTGGCTGAGAAAATTAATTAGAAGTCAATAATTTTAAGAAATAAGAATTTATAATTTGGGAAGATAGAAATATTTAAAGTTCGATTTAAGACTCTAATCTTAAAGGTTTTGGTCCAAAATTGGGCCAACGGACCAAACCAAGTAAACCGGGTTCAAGTGGACCCAAGACCCAACATATATAAACATTAGTTATGAGTATTTCACCTTATTTACCCTAAAAAAAGGGATTTGGGGCGCTGAAATGGAGAAGGGAGGAAGAAGAGAGAAAATCCTAACTTCATCAAACTTCAAATCATCATAACTTTCTCTCCGGAACTCCGATTGACGAGCTGTTTATGGCCACGTATCGCTCTTCTCATTCTCTACAATTCTATCTAAATTTTGTGGTGAGTAATCCATTGTTCTCTGCCCAGTTTTTGTTTTTCTCTTTAAATTCGAATTTGGTTTGGGTTTTGAGGTAATCTTGTGATTTTGGTTGTTTAGAAGTGCTTTAGTATGAGCCATTGGTGAGTTCTATCAACCAATTTCGTGGGTTAAGGTAAGGAACCCTCTTACCCTTGTGATTTATCATTTTCATGAACCCTAGGTTGATTATAACTGTAAAAATTAATTATGTTAGAATATTGGGTGATTTTGGTGCACAATTGGAAGATTGATATTGCTTGAGAAGCTTTGGTGAGGCTTGGAACTAAGGGTTGATGGAGACTCTCAAGAAGAAGCTCAATTATTTTGGCTACAAGAGGTACGGTTTAAGTTTCATTTAAGTACCGTGTGGTGTGATGAGAATTCTTAGGCTAGATGCCCCTAGGATAAGTTTGGATTGTGTAAATAGTTGGTACTAATATGCATAGTTGATATGTAATATGAATTAATGATTGGGTTGAGAATTGTGTGAATTTGTATGTTTAGTGTGTTGAGAATTTGATGAATTGGATAATGAATATTGGTTTGTGGAATATGCATTTAAATTGTGAATTTAGGCCAGAGGCCGTGAATCTTGGGTCGGAGGCCGGAAAGAGGTAAGGGAGGTAAGTTGATGTGTGTATTGTGTGAATTTATAAGAGATTGGAAGGATTTTAGATATTGAATGTGTGAATAATTGGGTTGATTATTGAGTAATAAGGTTTGAGGAATTGAGGTGTGGAATTTAATAGTTTTGGGTAAAATTATGTAGATGAGGTAGGTTTAGTTTTGGTTGAGTGTAATTATGTGAATGTGGTTGGGTTGTAGTCATTTGGATGAGTGAAAATGAATTTGGCTTGTGAACATTGGAAAAATTGGTGATTTCTATTTTTGGGTAAAAATTGATTTTTGACCAACTTTGGCGGTCCGTGACTTGGTCCACAGAGTTTGGAATTCTTCAAAATTGGATTTTTATGAAAGTTTATTTAACGATCTTTCCAATGGTTCATAAATGGTTGAAAAAGGAAATTTGTAGAAGAAGTTATGTGTGTTGGAAGTTTGGGGTTTAAAAATGTAATTCTGCAGCTTTTTAACTTCGTAAAATTTTTGGTAAAACATACCCCGACGCGCACGCATGGCCGATGTGCACGCGTAGCTGCACTAATGCGAATGCCTCATAGAAAATTCAGAGAGTTGTGCAGGTACTATGCTGGTTTTGTACGAGGAGCACAAAACGCACCCACGCGTACGCGTGGCTGACGCGCACACGTCACTCTGCTTTTTTGAATCCCACGCGCGCGCATGAACGACGCTCACGCGTCACTTCCTTTTTCAGCCTTCCATGCGTGCGCATGGGTGACGCGCACGCGTGACCCCATTTTTAGCAAAAGTTAATTTTGAGTTTTTAAAGCCGAATTTCAGACTTTTAAGCCTCCATTCTCACCCTTTAAGTCCTAAATCATTATAGTATGCCTAGTAATGAAAAGAAGCTAGAACATATGGTAACTTGTGGATGAAGTAAAGTGAGAATCAATGATGAATGATGAGTAATGATGATTGTATGAGTTACTGAAGGTGATGATGGAAGTGCGGTGTATGCCGTGAGTCGAAGGGCTGTATTTAATAATGATTATTGGCTGGTTATGGGTTATGTTATGAGCCGGATGGCTATGATAAATATTGATTTATGGCTGGAAATGAAAATATGACTTTGAATGATTGTTTTATCTTGAGCTCTCTTTCTCGAAAGTGCGACCCCAGAGAAATGAAGGAAGGTGAGAATCCCCTTCCCTATTCTTCCTGGTATTGTAAAATTGTCCCCAGCAAGATGGTGGGAGGTTAGGATCCCCTCCTTGGTTCCTCCTGGGCATATGAGAACGTACCTCTTGGGTAGATGCAATGATTGTGGTTGCGCCCCACTTGCTCTAGACTGGTTAGTATAGAGGCTCCACGGGTGGACGCAAGGGTTGTGGTTCGTTCCATTTGTTCCGGGTCAGAGATTGTGATGCATGGATAGTAGCAAGGGTTGTGGTTCGTTCCACTTGCTCTGGGTCAGATATTGTGATGCCTGGATAGTAGCGGCAGTAGTGGTGATTCCACTCGCTCCAGGTTGAGCTTTTAAATACCTGCCTGGGTAGATGCAGTGGAGTGACTCCACTTGCTCCGGGTTTGGTTTGAGACTCCTGGGGTAGATGCAGTGGTTAGCCCCCACTTGCTCCCAATCGAGTATGATTTGAGATTTGTGAAATTATTTGAGTTTCGGATTTCCTTGGGTAGATGCAGTGGGTTGGCTCCACTTGCTCCAGGTTGAGATCCGAGATTCTGTTGACCCTATTTCGTAAGTGTGGCTGGACACTGTGAAAGTTTCGGATGAGCTCGCGTCCCGTGGATAAACACCAGTGTGGGTGTTATGTGATTATGATTATGATTGTGAATAACTCGAGTTGGGGATGCACGACAGAGGGACAGTCCAATAGTTAGCTACCAGGACTTGTCGGGTTGGCTTTATAACTGACATATGAGACTCATCAGCCATAGGGCATGCATACATCATTTGCATATGTTTGAATTGTTTGGGTTTGCCTATCTGTTTGGATTGCCATATCATATATGCTATGTTACCTGACTATATGCTATCTGTTCTACTTGTACCTTAATTGTGTATTACTTGTCTATATTGATTGTATTTGTACAACTGAGAGGTCCCTCATGCTGGTGTCGGTTGACATTGAGGGTTGTTCTTGTTGAAATGGAATAATGATATGATTAATTTAAAATGATGATTACTGAATGAGATAATTTGAGTTTTCTGGGTAGACGCAGTGAAGTAATTTCACTTGCTCCAGGTAGAGAATGAGATATTTTGAGCTCCCTGAGTAGACGCAGTGAAGTGATTTCACTTGCTCCAGGTGAGGATATGAAGTATTGATATAGAATTTCTGAGATAAAATAACCAGTGATGGTTTGGCTTATGATTTTGATTCTGATTTGATGGAGAGTTATAAGTTGGGAAGCATGAGGAAGAGGAATTAGATTTAGCATTCCTTTATGACAGTTGCCTATTCATGGATTAGCGAGAACATAGGATGAATATTTGGTGAAAGGAAGTTTAGGATGTTTAGTGAGCTTTTATTACAATGCATTGTATTTATTTGGCACTTTTACCGTACTGAAAATCTATGGGTCGGGAGTTCTCATTCCGTATATATCTCTTGTTTTTCAGATACAGGTCCAGGTGCTCAAAAGTGAACTGTGGTTCATCTGAGAGATGACGAAGATCTTTATATTCTCTACTTTATATTTTGCTTAGAATCTCTCCACCTTTATTTTGAAAAGTTTATATTATGTATTGAACTCTTTTGAATTTGCCTATAGAGACTCTTATGTTTCTTTTGGGAGAGATTAGGGGATTTTGTTGTCAGCTACTTTCATACTGTACCCTAGCCGACCTAAACTTCGCGGATCGCGACTAGTGGCTATTTACTTATGTTATATATATATATATCTATATACTGTTCTTCTTTTACTCTCCTTCATACCTTTATCTGTATATCATTTTTGACTTCACGCTTTATCTTTCAGTTGTCAATGCGTGAGTGATACGACTTCGCGATTTTATTTTTACTCTTTTCAGGCTTCTTGTTTAATACTCTTTTTAATTTTACTTATAGTTATGTATTAAAAATTCACCTTGGAAGTCGTACCACCTTATTATCATTGACTTATGACTCGAGTATAAGGATTTGAATATTAGGGTGTTACACAGATAATATAAACATGATTTTTTTGGTAGAAAAGTAATAATAATAAAGGTTATTAATTAAGTTAATTACATATTAAAAAATTATGAATAATTTTTTAAATAATAATAAAAAATAAGATCACTATTTTCACATACTACAAAGTTTATAAAAAAATTTAGAACAATAAATCAATTCTTAATAAATTTTACATTAACTCTATTAAAAAAAATTAAATTATATGTTAGATATTATTATTTGTGTACTAATATATATATATATATATATCGATTATTAAGTTATAATTAATTTCTAACTCAATTTTTTATAATTGAAATTTAAATGCTGAATATTTTATACCTAACTAATTTTTTAGATATTATTATTTGTATACTAATATATATATATATCGATTATTAAGTTATAATTAATTTCTAACTCAATTTTTTATAATTGAAATTTAAATGCTGAATATTTTATACCTAACTAATTTTGTTTTTGCTATTAATTAAAATTTTAAAAAATGTGAGTTATTAATCAATTTTAGATTCAAATTTAAATTTGTGTAAGAAAATATTTTGAATTTTTTTCATTAATAAGAATTAATTTTAAAATAAAAAATTATTTTATACATCATATTATAAAATATTGTAATCATTCATTTTTTAATGGCAATTATTGCCAAATAAAATGATATAAAAATAGAAAAAAATATATTTACCAATCTAGGAATAATAATTCATTTTTCAATAGAATAAATTATATATTGAATAACAAAAGTTATTATAGTTTCTTTTTATATAAACTAATACTCAACGACGGTATTTTGGTAATATTATTAAGAAATATTAATAAATCTAATAGCTTTTGTAATGACATAAGTTTATAAGTTTAGAAGTTTAAAAGTCATGTCATAAAATATAAAATTTTAACTAGTAACAACGTTGATCATATTGTTTGATATCATTTGAATGAATATGATACTAATAAATAAATCTGTCACAGTTAAATTTTAACAAAGGCAAATCTCCATAAATATGCTATCATTAATGAGAATTTTTCTAATTTCAAGACAAATACTATTTTCTTTCACTATATTTTCTAACTCAACAGGTCGAGAACTAATCTTTCACGAATTGAAGCTCCATTTATTAACAGTCTGCCGCTAGCCAATGAGTTGTTACGTAGGGATTCGAAACTCTAATACTTTAGACGAGTGAGATGACCACTCAACTAATCTAAATCAGTTAAAACAAATACTAATTATTTTTAATATTTTTAACATTAAAAATAATTAAACTTTAATTTTAATTATAATTTTGTAAAATATTTATATTAATAATTATTATATATATTTTTTGTTTAATCTCTTTTAATAAAAAAGATATACACATAACATAATTATTTTAGTAATTGTAAAACATAACGATGCTTAACTACTTAAAATTTTAAAATGAGAGATGTTTAACTATTTATGTTTAAAATTCCATGAACAAATTTCTAAAATTTGGATATATTTTGTTTTATAGGACACAATATATGATTAAATATTTAAGTAAATATGGGTTTCACGATAACATATCATTCAAGTTAAATCGTCGAAAATATGCTAGTAATTAACTTCTAGAAGCAATTGGCTTGTCTCCTTAGGACAAGTAGTCAAGTTTTGATTATTAAAACTCTTTGGACTATTGAGATCTTAAAGTTTCTTGGAAGACACAACTCAGCAACGTGTTTTTTGAATGCTTAATGTAATTTGATTCTTCAACAAGTTCCTAACTTACACACCACGTTAAGAAAAAAAAAATCATATATTTATAGCTTATACTATGAACCAAAAGGACCATCATATCATTGTACATAACATTTTCTCTATCAACACATACACCCTTATTCTCCTATCATCAAATCCAAGAAGCTAGTTATTTGAGGGAAGAAACAGCATCATGAGAATGAACATAAACTTTGGAAGTGACCATGATCAGCACCTATTGCAAAGTGGTTTGTTGAAGAATAATTATGGTGACATGTGTGACAATTATTTTGGATTCCGAACTGAGGCAGGAAAATCAGCAGACCCAAGAATCATGAGGCTGCTAGAGTTTATTAGAGAACTTTACATTAGGAGGAGAGAAACTTTCAAGAAAATGGTTCCTGAGAGGCTCCATGAGGATCTTGTGGAGTTGTTTAAGAGAATCAGCACTTTGTTAACCGGTGCTAATCAATCAATGCACGGGGCAAGAACATTGCAGAGAAGTTTGAGTGCTGGATCATCACAGTTGAAGCTTGATAGGTTTAGGGTGCGCTCTGTTGATGTAACCGGTGCCGCCGGTGGTGGTGGTGCCGCCGGTGACGTTCAATCTGGTCAAGGTGGCCAGGGAGACAATAAGCCTGCTGGCTCCAAATGAAGAATGGAGTGCCGAATAACTATATAGTTTTTGTCTTATGCTGGAATGCATATGATTTTATTCAAGGAAATTCATTGTGATTCTTTGATTAATTTTTTATTATTTCTTATAGATTAAGATTTGTA
>NC_029793.2:130178501-130178975 GCF_000816755.2 Arachis ipaensis | reverse complement strand
TGAATATAAAAATTTTAATATCACATCATAAAATTATTTTTTTTTAATTTAAGTTTATAAAAAATACAAAAATAATTATATTTCCATCCGATATTATTAAACTTGAAAATTAGCAAGTAAATTTAAAAGGCAAATGACTAAAATAAAATAATTAGGCTTTAAATTTACCGAAATACAACTTTTGCATATTACAGAACATAAACCGTTAAAGGGGTATAGCGATTTATGTACATTTGAAATTTATGAGAACCCTCTCACAGTTTAATTATATAATTTAGTGAAAAATTGTATTTACGTATGCAATATACAAAAGTTATATTTCGATAAATTTGAGACCCAAATAATTTATTTTAGTCATTTGCCCAAATTTAAAGTAAGACAACAATAAAATTTATCTGGAAAGTCAGAGAAAAATTTGAATCAAACTAAAGTTTGAGAATAGTTTTTGACGTTTCGGCAAGTACTAAAATCATG
>NC_029793.2:130160160-130178273 GCF_000816755.2 Arachis ipaensis | reverse complement strand
TTTATTTATCATATTTATTAATAAAAATAACAACGAAATAGATCTTCTATTTATATCGTGACCTCCATAAATATTTTGACAATGTGAATCAACGAGTTTTTTTTATTCTTGATCAGTTACATCCGTAAAAGCTAGCGAAATCGTGTTTATTAGTAATTCAATCGATTGGAAGTACAACACAATCGATTGAATTTTGCACGACAATATATGAGTTTTTTCAAAATTCAATCGATTGGAAAGATAATACAATTGATTGAATTTCGTACGGCAACATGAATTTTTCCAAAATTCAATCGATTGAAAGTGTTACACAATCGATTGAATTGCGTACTGCGCTATATATTACGCCATTATAAATTTTTCACCTTCTTTTTAATAAATTATTGTTTTATTATTCATTTATCTTATCTTTAAAATTCTATCTTCAATTTTTTTTTCAATTTTATTTTGATTTAGATATCCTAATCTTATTTTTTACAATACTAAGATTAATAATTGGTGAATCAATTTATTTTTTAATTACTCAATTCTACAGTTGTAATCATTTATCAATCTCTTTGATTATCAATTTTTTCATTATTTTTGTTTATCGTTTATCCATCGCTTTAATATCTAATTTTTGTAGTTCAAATTAGAATTCTGCAATTTGGATAATGAAGTTGATGGATATGACTTTTGAATAGTCTAAAATTATTGTTGGACAGATCTTACATCAAACTAGTTTCATAAAAAATGAAACATATATTTAAGCTCAATATTATTGTTTATTATTGGACATATAAAATAGTAATCTTAAGGAAATAATAATTGTTGATCTTGTACCTAAAAAATACAGTTGGGCTACACATCCAGGTATTTTTGTATCCAAGTCTAACCAAGCAGGTCTAATACTAGAAAAATTCACTCTCATTAATGAAACGCGTATTACACGTGCCGGAAACCACCCAAACGTTACCAATTTAATTCGCGCTAGAATATGAAAAAGATCCTTCTTATTCCAACTTAAAACTACTCAAGGAATTTTAAATCTCTCTCAAAATCTCTCAAAAAGTCATTCATATTCTCTGCGAAAACTACTGCAGAATTGGGTGGAGCATTTGAATTCATCAACAAAAAACACACAAAAACAAGAACAAAGATTCCGCAAGGTACTGAAAAAACTATTGTTATTATGTTAAATTAATTTCTTGCAAATCTCGTGTTTCTTTTAGTTCGATTTAAGGTTTAGTGGATTGAGTTCGTTCATTTAATAGATCGAGTTTTTCTGATTCTATTTTTTCTTGTTTTCTCCGTAACTAAGGCATCGAATGAAATAATTCGGTTCTGATAAATAATTTGGTTCATCTCTTAGTTTAATTGAGTTTATTTGCATGCAGAAATGAATTAAAATGTGCTTTTCTTGCTGATTGAATGTTTATCACTTTTTGTTCAAATATGAACTGAATTCGGCTCATTTGTGAATTAAGTTAGGTTCACTTGATACTATTATTAAGTATTCACCAAATTTGTTATTCCTTAAGAAATTCGGTTTATCTCTTAGTTTAATTGAGTTTATTTGCATGCAGAAATGAATTAAAATATATTTTTCTTGCTGATTGAATGTTTATAACTTTTTGTTTAACACCGAATTCGGTTCATTTGTGAATTGAGTTAGGTTCACTTGATACTACTGTTAAGTATTTACCAAATCTGTTATTCTTTAAGAAATTCGGTTCATCTCTTAGTTTAATTGAGTTCATTTACATGCAGAAAATGAATTTAAATGTGCTTTTCTTGCTGATAATTGAATGTTTACCACTTTTTGTTCAAATCTGAACTGAATTCGATTCATTTGTGAATTAAGTTAATAAGTTCACTTGATACTACTATTAAGCATTCACCAAATTTGAACCAAAATTCGATTCATTTGTGAATTGAGTGAGGTTCATCTATTAAATATTGACCAAATTTTTTGTTCCTTACAGCAAAAATAAAAAAGATGACCATGTCAAAAAAATGAGAAGCCGCATTATAATGTAAGCATATGCACATTAAATCAACTCTATTTTTGTATTATAAATATATCATAAAATAATGTTTCAAATCCTTGCAGAAAACTCACAATCTGATATGCTCAACAAAATCAATAGTTATTAGGGTGTTCAAAGAATTGAGTGTAGAAAAGAAAACTATTGTTGAACAAATAGGATTCGATGCACTGGGACATATCTCAGAATTGAACGTCTCTCACAAGCTCTTAAGGGAATTGATTCGTTGTTTGATATCTATTATGGATGCTTGGACACTCTCTATGGAAAAATCTGCATAACCCTTGCCAAGATAAGAGACACGCTGGGCACAAACTTCGGCGGTATTATACTTTCCATCATTTACATTTATATATTTCCTTTTTATCTTTTTGTTATTTCTTAAGTAATTTCGCTTCATTCTTTGGTTTATTTGAGGTTTATTTGAATACAAAAAATGAACTGAGTCTTTTTTTATTGATTTGTTTATATTAAAATATTATAGGGGATCATTTTCCTGAAAAATTTGCATATAGCAAACTGAATGAGCAACAGAAGGAGATTGTTGACAGCTTCAAAGTTGCTACTTTGGCATCTTTGACAAAATCTGTGATTGATAAGAGTATAAAAGTGGAGGAGAACTTGTTGAAATTCAAGAGGACTTTCATCATCTTCGTCTAGAAATGCTTCTTGCTGCCGACAACAGTAAGTACAGTCTCCCCTGTCCATAAGCCGCCTGCCCTTCATGTGGAGATAGTCCGACAATGGAATTGGGTATCTCATGTGCTGAACTTCCTCATCAAGAGGATCAAAACCCAGAGAGCAGGAAAGAAACTTTTGGTTGATGGCTGCATCTTTGTTTTAATGCTAATATATTTCCATGAAACGAAATTTCCTCAACCAGATGAAAATGACGCTCCCGGCCCACCATGGGTGGCATACTGGACACGGAGGAGGCTGGTCGAGCGGATTGATTTGGAAACAACTAATGAAATGGTAAATAAAAAAAAATTATTTCCCTTAAAATTTCGGTTCAGATGCTTCTAAAATACTGTGCTAACTAAATAAGTTTATATTTTAGGGACTTGTGAAAAGAGCAGAATTAAGGAGAAGAGAGATAGAAGAAAAGAAGGGAAAAAAGAAGGAAAAGAAGAAGAAATAAAAAAAAAGGAAAATTGTCATCTTGCATTCGTCTTCGGAAGAAGAAAATTTTTCTGAATTTGAGTATACTTCTCGCCATCGCTTATCGAATACTATCTATTTATTTAAAGTTTTATATTGTTATTTTAACAAAACTTTTTGTATGTGTTGTAGAGAAGAAGAAGAAATCGAAAAAACACCGCCAAAGAAAAGAAAACAACCACAAAGGGTGGCGAAAAAACAAACAAAAAAAAAGGAAGATTGTTTTGATGGATTTGGAAAGCAAAACTGAATCTGAAGAAGAGTAAGATTCGGAAATGATTATTTTGTTGTTACAAATATATATTCTATTTTTTATTGAGTCTTTTTTACTACTTGTTCAAATCTGAAATAATTTCGATTTATTTGTAAATTAATCAAGGTTCACCTAATGACGTGATAAGTATTGATATTTTCGGTTCATTTCTACATTTATTTGAGGTTCATTTGGTTTAGTTTCACTTGAATTTGCTGAAAATTGTTTATGTGTGCTTGTTAAGTTAGTTACAGCTCTGATATTTGTCACTAGTATACATTTGATGTGTTTTTGTTGATGATGGACTCTATTTGACTGCTTGTTCAAATTTCAAATAATTTCGGTTAATTTATTTTTTAATTAAGGTTCATCCTAATTTTGAATTAAAACTCTTTGTATCAATTGTCAGAACTGAAGAAACAGAGGTGACGAGTGCTGAAAAAAGAACACAAAAATAAAAAAGAACAAAGAGAAAAAATGACGGCGCTGAAAAAACAAATGTTGCTCCGAATGATTTATCGTAGACGTAAGATTGAGTTTCTTATATAAAGTTCTTTTTCTTTCTCTGCTAAATTTTCCTAAAACATCATGTAATTTCTTTGGTTTTACTGAAAAATATTTTTGTTTTTTGCTTAAACTGCCAACTGTAAATTTGGCCAGCGAAAGTGAACCTGTGTTACAAACGCATACGAGCTTGGCAAGATCTGTAAATGTACCGATCAATACCAAGTAATTCCTCTTAACTTTTATTTACTTTTTCTGCTTTTAATTAGAATATCTTAGTTAATGATTTTAATTTTATATTTTTTTTATTAGAAAAAATACCCCTGAATCTCCGGTAATAATTTTTAGAAGAAAAAAATGGCATCAAAAAAGGAAAAACAGAGTTCACAAACTCTAACTATGTAAGTTGAAATATTTTTGGTCTTTTAAATTTGGGTAATAATTTTTAGTTAATTATTGACATGAAATTTTTGTTTAATTATCAGTAGCCCAACACCTGATCCTCAAGAACAAATCCTTATTGTTCGAGAAGAAATTCAGTCTCAACCTCTAGATATGTGAGTTTTCTTAGTTTAATTGTATGTATTTTTATTGATGATTGAGTCTTTATGACTACTTGTTGAAATGTGAAGTAATTTCAGTTCATTACTTAGTTTAATTGAGGTTCATTTGAATCTAGAAATGAATTTGATGTATTTTTGTTGATGATTAAGTCTTTATGAATGCTTGTTCAAATCTGAAGTAATTTTGGTTCATTTCTTAGATTAAGTGAGGTTCATTTGAATCCAGAAATGAATTTGATGTGTTTTTTTTTATTGAGGCTTCATGATTGCTTGTTAGTCTGAACTAATTTTGGTTCATTTCTTCGATTAGTTGAGGTTCATTTGAAATCCAGAAAATGAATTTGATGTGTTTTCGTTGATGATTGAGTCTTCATTACTGCTTGTTCAAATCTGAACTAATTTTAGTTCATTTCTTAGATTAATTGACGTTTATTTGAGTCCAATTTACTATCCTATTCTAATCAATGTGCAGCTTTCACTTAGTGTAGATTTCCAATTTACTTTTCTATTCTAATCATTCAATATTAACTCATTTCTTGTTTACCTTCATCAGAGTTCCTATTGCAATTGCTCTTCTAAGTTCTATTGTGGAAGAGATAAAACAACAAAAGACCTTTACCTCTGTCCCTTCGGAAATTCAAACAGAAGAAGCTTTTATTAATGAGTAAGTTGTACTTAAAATTCTTTTTATTAGTTTTGATGGTATACAATAATAATTTTGGTTCATTATTGAACTCTTTTCTATTGAATACAGCTATCCTTTAGAACCCCAATGCCAGGTCTGCGAAGAAACTTTGGCAAGGCAATCAGAGCAAGAAGCTCCTCTTAATGTGTAAGTTCCACTTAAAGTTCTTTTTATTAGTTTTAATAGTATATAATAATAATAATTAAAAATATTATTGAATTATTTTTTGTTTAATCCAACTGCCCTCTGGAACCCCAACAGCAAGACTGTGAAGAAGCTCTGACAAGACAATCGGAGCAAGAAGCTCCTCTTAATGTGTAAGTTTTACTTAAAATTATATTTATTAGTTTTGATGGTATATAATAACAATTTCGGTTCATTATTGAACATTTTTCTATTTAATACAGCTGTCCTCCAAAACCTCAACAGCTGGCCTGCAAAGAAACTCTGACAAGGCAGTCCAAGCAAGAAGCTCAATTGAATGTGTAAGTTTTACTTAAAATTCTTTTTATTAGTTTTGATGGTATGTAATGATAATTTCGGTTCAATATTGAACACTTTTCTGTTTAATACAGCTGTCTTCCGGGACCCCAACAGCAGGCCTGCGAAGAAACTCTAGCAAGGCAGTCCGAGCAAGAAGCACCATTGAATGTGTAAGTTTTACTTAAAATCTTTTTTATTAGTTTTGATGGTATATCATAATGCTTTTTTATTATTACTTAAAACTTTTCTCTGTCATCTTGCAGTTCTTTCCGTCTTCGGCATTGGGAAAATGATGCACCTTCTTTCAGCCTTGGCATAAGTCCCCCGACCTCTCAACCAAGTACCCCGACCTCTCAACCAACAATAACACAACTTGAAATGTTGGTAGAGGAGATAATGGATGCTGGAGTGATAGATACATTGCAATATGCTGAGGAAACAAGTGCAAAACCGAGTTGAACACCCTTAAAGGGTACAAGACTCTGGTGAAAGAAAAAGAAATAACAGAAGAGTTGAGGAAAAAATATTATCAATGGATGAAACAAACTAAGTTTTACAAAGATACAACTAATGAGTATGAAACGATATTTATGTTGGACCACAAAGTGCATTTAGAGGGGGTTAGATTCTACTTCATATCTCTAAGACCTGGACAAGATGTAGAAAATACGGTAAATTCTTTGGCTATTACATTAATATTAATGATTTTTCTAAAAGGTTTTATTCCCATATATCTAACAAATTTTTGTCCTATAGGTGGTCTCTGCAATGTGTATGTTTCTCAATAACAAAAAATATCGCAGATTTGATGAAGAAATATACCGCGTGCCGACAGATATTGTGGTAAGCCAAATTTTTTATTCGTTAAATAATTTCGGTTCATTTGAATCCATAAATGAATTTCATTTGTTTTTGTTGATGATTGAGATTTTTTTACTGCTAGTTCAAATTTGATGAAATTTTGAGTTCATTTCTTAGTTTAATTGAGGTTCATTTGAATCAAGAAATGAATTCGATGTTTTCTTGTTGATGATTGAGTCTTTATTACTACTAGTTCAAATCTAAAGTAATTTCGGTTCATTCCTAAGTTTATTTGAGGTTCATTTGAATTTAGAAATGAATTCGATGTATTTTTGTTGATGATTGAGTCTTTATTACTACTTGTTCAAATTTGAAGTAATTTCGGTTTATTCCTTAGTTTGTTTGAGGTTCATTTGAATCTAGAAGTGAATTTGATATGTTCTTGTTCATGATTAAGGTTTTTT
Source organism: Arachis ipaensis (assembly GCF_000816755.2). Taxonomy (NCBI): domain Eukaryota; kingdom Viridiplantae; phylum Streptophyta; class Magnoliopsida; order Fabales; family Fabaceae; genus Arachis; species Arachis ipaensis. Next base: position 130,171,332 of record NC_029793.2, on the reverse strand, counting down.
GACTGCATGTTCAAATATGAGGTCATTTCGATTCATTTGTGATTTAACTGAGGTTCATTTTGCAGAATTTAACGTTGGAGAAGTACGATATTGAATACATTGATCCAAACACGAAGAAGGCCTACTGCATCAGTGAATTTCAGGACTTCCTGCCTTTTCTGGACAAAAAAAAAAACTAGCATCGCATCTATTTGTAAGTTGTGATTTCTAAAACTTCTTTAACAATTTTGTCGTTTGCTATTATTTAGACTGAAATATTCTATCCTTTTTCCAAACTTCAGCTGTTTGCACCAGTTTGCAATGGAGGCCATTGATAGTTGTGGATTGATGTTAAAAAGAAGGCCTACCATGTGCTTGACCCCGTCAGGAAAAAGAAAAAAGAAATACCTCAATCAAAACTAGCTTTGAACTAATTCGTTATAAGTTATTTACATAATACATATTTTTGTTGTAAGTTATCTCTTATTTCTAGCTATTATCAATCACTCATTGTACTTGATTGAATGTTGTTTGTGGGCTTAGTTTCGTTCAATTATTACTGAATTGAAGTACACTTTTTGTATCTTTTTCAGAGCTTAATAGTATTTCAGATGAGGGTTTATGTTGGGGCAAAACTTTTGATGGACAACGAAGAGGGCGTTGAAGCACCGTATATTACAATCAACGGTCAACGAACATCGTAAAATCTTTCTTTGTTATAGTGCTATTATTAATATATTTTATTGTGCTATTATTAATATGTTGTGTCTCTTCTATTAATCATACTTTACTTTTTTATTTATTTCTTAGTTATGATTGCAAAATATATGTGATGAAATGGTTGAAAACAATTGATTCTGAAAATATCAAAAATGAAAAATATAAATGTAAAAATTAGAAACAGGTAAGTAATTCCTAAATTAATAAATTTCGGTTCATTTCTTATTTCATTAGGTTCAAATTAAGTAATTTCTTTCACTTGAATTGTAGGAAGAAATAGATGCCTTTAGGCAGAAATATGGTCCAACCATTCTCTTGGACAAGATAAATAAATTGAGAAACAAAGCCATTGAGGCATCTGAAGCAATAAGATACCCAAAGTCATCCGTTGCCCTCTCAAATTCTTTTTGTAAATTCTCATATGGGGATATAGAAAGTAAATAGGTTATAGCTTCAATCTTTGACTCGTGGTAAGGAATTATAATTAACACTAATTTATAAAAAAGCAAACACTTCTTCTTTGAATCGTTGTAAATGTTAAATGTATATAATTAAAAATCTTTTCTTTAATTCCTTTTTATTTATTTATTGGAACTGTCTGTGTTGTATTAAATAAATCTATATTTACAGTGAATGAATTCAATGTATTTATCAAACATCAAGAATGCCAAAAACACAAATGAACCGAAATTATTACACGAAATGAACCGAAAAAATGTATATATGACTATTCAATTTCAGTAACACCTAAACTGTTTGACATAACAAAATTGCAGAAGCTAATTTGAAAAATAAAAAGTGACTATTCAATAAAACATAACATAAATAAGAAATTAACCCTCGTTATATGACTAGAACCCAAATGAACCGAAATTTAGTCATACATGAATCGAAATTTATATTAATAAAAACTAAAACTTCTAAAATCCTCTCCGAAATAATTCATATCTTATGCATTATAAAGGTTGGGGCTTGACTGAATCATTGATCCACTATCTAAAAGGTTCAACTGCAAAAAAGAAAATAAATCATATATTAGCAAAATGCACAAATGAATTTTTTCCTAATAAAAAGCAAATCAATGTTACCTCGTTTAGAGCTGGTTTTTTCTTTTTGTTTGTTGCATTTGCAATTTTTTTCATATTTGATCCCAATATGTTCTTGAGACGTTCTCTTATTCTAACACATGGGGGCTTTGAAGGTCGTTAACATAACTCAACGTAGCATCTTTGTGAGATAACGAACTTTTACCTTTACTTTTTACTTGATATTCTTGCATCTCAGCCATGACATTATCAAAAGTCCGGTGCAGAATTTCAGCCAGCTCCTCAGATTCTGACGGAAATTCGCAAATATTGTGTGACCGAAACACCAAATCGTCGAATCTCTTGCTTCTCGGCTCCAATAGAGGCTCGTCTTGGCTGCTCTTGATATGTGTGTGCCTCCTCTTTATGTTCTTACTCCAGCGTTCTAATATATATTTTGGTGCCACTTTATCTACTCACTCAAAGTTTAAGACACTCAGAGAATGACGGCACAATATACCCCTTGACTCAAACAACAAGCACTGGCACTTTACTTCGCGTGATATTGTGTCATAAGTAATAACAAACTTGTTGAATGTTGAGTTAGAAACCTGCTCTACAATTTCATATGACGTAAAACCTAGAGCGGAATGCGTTGATCTTGTGATGTAATTCACCTTTCCTCTGAATTGTGCTTGAACTTCCTTGAACTTCTCATGAGTATACACGTGCTAAATTGAGCCTCTATTGGTGATTTTGTTGCACACGATATCACGATGTGAAAATCTGCAGCATCAAATTCTCTCTCTCTTTGCTATCTGCTTTCCAGGCAATTATCATATTGCTTCACAAATTGAATCAAGGAGCTATTGCGTGTGATAAACTTATTAAAAAAAGCATGCATGCTCTCACTTCTTTGCGTGCTTCTCATCCCGGTACAAAAGTGGTGATCAAGATAAACTGAAATCCATAAATGACGATCTTCAAATGAATCGAAAATCAAACACAAATGAACCGAAAGTTATACTCGTTTTCACCGAAAAAGTAAGAACATCAATTAATTCGAATGAAACCTTGGTTACCTGAAAGCCACTTATTGCTTCCAACACCATACTTTGTGAGAAAATTATTCCAATTTCTATCAAATGCCTCTTTTGTAAACGAATTCCAAACAACATGACTCATCTCTTGTTCGATTTCTTTGTGTCACTTGTAGCCGTTTAATTTGCTTGGGATCTTCTTCATAATATGCCAAATGCACCACCGATGAATTGTTGTTGGCATACAGGTCTCAATAGCCCTTGGCATTAATGCGCATTGATCGGTAAGAATCCCTTTTGGTGCCTTCTCTCCCATGCAACGAAGCAAACATTCGAATAACCATTTGAATGACTGGATGTCCTCATTTTTCATCAAAGAACATCCGAGAAGTGTCGACTGACCGTGGTGATTCACACCCACAAAAGAACCAAAAACCAGATTGTACCTGCAAAAATGGACACTCACAACAGTTATGAACCGAAATTTGTTAGCTCTATGAACCGAAAACTATATCACAGTGAAATGAATACATGTTTGTGTTGTAAGTGGTATCAAATGAAACAACATCTCTAAAATACTCGTATGCAGCCCTGCTTCTTGCATCGGCCCAAAATGCATTTTTAATGGAGTGATCAACTTCAAGGTTAAGCTCAAAAAAGAAATTTTGATTATTCTCTTTCATTCTTAATAAGTACTTGCCAAATTCTTTGGCATCATCTTGTTCGAAAACATTATGTACTTCTCTTGTAATGTAATTTCTCACATCTTTTCTATAAAACTTAGTTTTCGATGACTGTCTGCTGCTGCTACAAATGACTGATATATTTTACTTGGTCTGATTCTAGCTTCCTCGTTGTTTTCAATGGTACGACGCACAAACATGCTTAGCTCCCTGTGTTGTTTAAGCATCTCTGCTCGATCTGGATAGCAAGGGTGTGAATGATTCAAAATAATTTTCAAAATTATCTAAAGACCAACGTCCTTCAATATATGTACATAAATCCTGGTTGGACAATTTATTCCAGCTGAGTGGTTTGTCTTCAGAATTGGAGATATCATGGATTTTCACTTTCCCTCTCTACTGCATGTAATTAGTTGATTCTTAATCCCATTTTCCTTCCGAGTGGTGTTTCTTATTTTCATAGAAAAATCAGCAAGTTTGGAATAATCTTTGTAAAACTTTTCAGCTTCTTTCAGTGTCTTGAAAGTCATCTCAACCTTTGGGACAAATTGTTCATCCACAACACATCTGTAAAAAGAACCGAAATATTGTCAAAATAACACCATTGTGTAATAACCAATGAATCAAAACATGTGCATTCTGTAAATTCAGAAACTCCAGTATTCTATCCAAATTCTATTCATTATCACTTTATTCAATTGCATTCCATTGCATTCAAAATCGTTGAAGAATGAACCGAAAATATTATCAAAACAAAATCATTGTATAATACCAAATGAACTAAAAATTTGTCCACTATATAAATTTAAATTCAGAAATACCTGCATCTCGAATGAACCAAAAATATTATCAAAATGAAACCATTATATAATATGAAATGAATAAAAAATGGTGTTCATAAACAACTGGATTTAGCGATTGTATTCCATTCCATTGAATTCAAAATTGAATAATCCAAACCTCGTCCACTTGATTTGATTCAGAAGAATAATCTAAATTGCTCTCATTCAACTGATTTAAACTTGAATCATTTATTATTTTGATACGCTATTGAAATCTGAAAACAAAGAAAAATAACTGAAATCTAAAAACGAAGAACATAAATGCAATGCAGATTGAAATCTGAAAACGAAGAAGAAAATCAAAGAATCAAAGCAGAGAAGAACGACGACAAGCTTTACGTTGAGGAAGAGAAGCTCTGCGTTGAGGAAGAGAAGCTCTACGTTGAGGAAGAAGAACAAAGAGAAGCTTTACATTGAGAAAGAGAAGCTCTACGTTGAGGAAGAAGCTTTACATTAGAAGGTGGCGGGCGCGTGAAGCAAAAACAACTTGGTTGACTCGGTTAGGGAAATTACATGGATGCGGAGCATTATTAGTATTAAAATAAACAGTATTTGTATTATTAGTATTTTTTTTACCTTCCTCAACTCCAACCGTGATTAAGACTAAAAACTTGCCTACCTCATTAGAAACAAATGTAATCTAATCAGTTTCTCTCTGATAGTTTTATACATTGGCATAATCATAAGAGAATTAACTTTAGTAAGTTAATGGTACGATATTTAGTCATCACGGGAATCTTTTTACACAGAATTATCAATCAATTATGTATGACTTCTGATGAAAATAATATATTCAATATGAATGTTGTTTGTTAGGTAAAAAATAACAAGTTAACAAAGAAAATTCATTACAATGGGTATATTCATTTTTATAAACATTCTTCTATCCAATACTATAAAAAATACATTGCCCACCCTAAATTACTACCGGTCTAACTTCCATAAGTAATGGTAGAATATTTAAATTGAGTCATTTTTGGGCTATGGTATTCGTCAAACAAACAATCAATGAAACATTCATTCATGCTTTCTCATTTTGAGTACATTTATACATAAAAAAAATTATATATAAAGAAAAAAGAAAAAAAAGAAGAGATGAAATAGCAAGAGCGATAAAAATGATGATTCTTATAATTTTGTTTGGCCATTTATATATAGAAGACCAGAAGACTATGATTATCTAACAAAATTAATTTGTATTTATTGCATTCAATTTGAATAAGTAAGAAATTATATTTTAATTTGGTTCTTAATTCACATGATTTAAATTTGGTTCAATAGATATGATTTGATTTGATTTAATTATTAATTGAAAATATCTCAATTACCTATTTTATTCATAGATTTAATATTTTAATGACTAATAAATTAATTAAATCAAGTCACATCAACTCCATTATTAAGTGTAGGAATTCGATTTTTATATAATAGAATAGGTAAATAGATAGATAAACTAGATGACTATAACATTGAAAAAGGTAAAAATATTTTTATTTTGAAAGAATATAAAATTAAATTGTATCAAACAAAATATAATTTCTTGTAAAAACATATGACAAATCCTTTAAAATAACAACTAATATAAATTTTTCTAGAAGATAATTAAGATCACTATCCTTTTAAATAAAGAATAAAACTCTACATTCAAGCAAAATACTTAACCAAGTTGTAAATCCCGCAATTAGCGAATAATTAATCAATAAATTAATTTTTAATAAAAGAAATTAAAAATGTGAATTTTATAGTAATATGGGATAGAGCTAATTAAAAAAAGAATTTTAACACTAATTTCAAAGAATTTGGCTCAAAATTGAACCGAATAGGCCGAACCGATTGAACCGAACCCGTATTGGGCCCAAGCCCAATCTAACTCCACTTAATTGGATGGGCACAGCCCATTCTCTCTCCCCGTACATGCATGGAACGCTGAAACATTCCAGCAAAGGGAGGAAGAACACTTCTATTTCCAAAACCCTCACTCAACCTTTGATCTCACATAACTTCTCGCTCTGATCGCCGCACCGTTTGCGGTTACGCGTTCGCGGCTTCGAGTTCTACAAAGTCCAGTATATTGTAAGGTAAAGAAGTCACATTTTATTCCTCGATTTTCTCAGTTTCAGTTTCGAAAATTCATGTGCAAAGATGTTAAAAATTGTTAAATTTCGGTGTTTAGGATCAAATTAACTTGGTGGACTTACCGAGTCTTGTCCCAATTTCCTATTGGTAAGGTGAGAATCCTAGAACCTTAGCTAATTCATTGATTAAGTATTTTGGGTATTGAATTTTGGGTATAAATATGTTACATTTGTGTTAGGTGTGTATGTATGTATGATATGAAGTCTTTGGGGCCATTGGAAGCTTAGTTGGAAAATTGGTTGGTGCTAGAATTGAACTTCGGTGTGGAAGGCTTGCGAGCTTGTCTTGTGGGGTTATCTTGGGTAATACGTGGAAATCGGCCAAGGTATGGTTTAGGTTTCACGTATATAATATATAATGTTCTGTGAAGACTTAGGCTAGTTGACTTTAAGATAGGAATGAATGTATGAGCATGTAAACTGATTAGTACTTAATCATAAATAATGAGTTTTTGCTTGACTGTTGATGTTGGAATTGGGCTGTTAAATGATGACTTATTGGTGCTTGTAAAGTAGGAAAAGGAATGAACATGAGTTTGTGGTGGTATGTTGTGACTAAAGTCATGAGAATTAGGTATGAAACTAGGTACATATTGATGTATAATTGATTGAAGCAGGTTGTGAATGACTTTGGTAAAATAAATGGTACGTGGCTATGCCAATTATATGTAATGGAAGTGTGACTTGAGTTTGGGTTAATGAAAATTGAGGTTTGGAGCTTTTGTGTAAAATTGATTTTTGGCCGAACTTCGGTGAAGCATAACTTGGCTTCCGGACCCCAAAATGATTTCAAATTTGTTTTATATGAAAATTGGGTCTGTGAAGTTTATGCTGTTCAAAGAACAGAAGAAAAATGATTAGAAACGAAAAAGTTATGCGCGTCGAAAGTTTAGGGTCCCAAAATGAAATTCTGCAGTTTTTGATTAAGCAAAACTTTTGGAAAAACGTACTTCCACGCGTACGCGTGACGTAGGGTTTGCGTACGTGTCTAGCTGCTCGCGACGCGACCAACCCTTTCAGGTTGGGATTCACGCGTACGCGAGCAAATATTTTTCACGCCCACATGTATGCGTGGCCCCTGTTTTAGCAAATCTGGTTTTTGAATTTTAAACCTAATTTTAAACTGCTAAACCTCTATTTTCATTCCTTTGGTCCTAGATTTTATTAGTAAGCCTAGTGATAAGATGGAAAGGTTGAAAAATGATGAATTATGTATGAAAAATGCAGAGAACTGAAGTATATGTAATGCCATTATTGTAAAGGATGATTATGCATTGGTTATAGATGATTATGAATGAATTATAATGATAATGAAATTGAAATTGATTGTGATGTGCCTCCGGGTAAGACGCAGTGGTGTTAACCACTTGCTCTGGGTAAGAGGCAAGATTGCCGGGTAAGATGTAGTGGTGTATCCACTTGCTCCGGTTAAGAGTTCGAAACTCCGGGTACGATGCAAAGGTGGAATTATGTCGCCACTTGCTCTAGGTTGAGAGCTATATGCCACCTGGGTAAGAGGCAGGGTGAAGCTGTCCCCTGCTCCGGGTACGCGGGTAAGATGTAAGGGTTGCGGCGTTGTCCCACTTGCTCCGTGTTTGGTGTACTGTCCACGGTTAGCTACTAGGACATGTTGGGCTGGCTAAGTAACTGACAGTTGATATCAACAGCCATAGGACAGGCATGAATCATAAGCATATTGCTTGAATTACTTGTTCATACTCTAATTGGGAATGCCTATGTGACTTTCATATGCTTACTTGTATACGTGCTACTTGTATCCTAATTGTGTTTGTTATTGTCTGCTTGCTTGTCTGTGTAATTATACTGGTGATGGAGGTTTTGGAGGAAAGAGGATGATGGAGGGTTAGGTTAAAGTATTTGGTTAAGTTTATGAATCCTTAGAAAACCACCCTTATTTATGGTTTCCGTTTTAATTCTTAAGTTTTATAATATGAATGTCGGCGTTCTAGGATTGCCTCTGGCATTCCCAAGATCTTATATCTTATGTGCGTGGCACCTTTACCATGTTGAGAACATCCGGTTCTCATTCCATACTGTGTTGTCGTTTTTCAGATGCAGGTCGTGAGGCACCTCAATAGGCGTCTGGAGTTTCTGCGGCGAAGTGGTTTACTTTGGGGTTTTCTTTTGTTATTTTGATATTATTATGTATAAATTTATAGTCTCTCCTCTTGTGTATAAGAATGCTTTGTTTATGTACCTCTTAGAGGTTTTATGGAGAATTAGGGTTTATGTATGTGTATTTTGAAACTTGGGGCTATGTATATATATATGTAAATATTCTCCGGCCAGCCTTAACTTCGCAGGCTGAGTTTAATTATTTTTTTTCTTGAAATGAAAAAATTTCACATATAAATTTAATATTTATTCATTAACATGATAAATTTGTGCATAAACTTAATTAAAAAAATATACATTTTTAGATAAAAATGTAAAATCAAATAATAATATAAAGAGAAAATTCCACTCTCCTCTCCTGCGACATGCTAAAATGACACTCCCCTCCCATCTATTTTATAAATGTACATTTCCCTCCCTTCTAACTTTTAAAAAACCTTCTCTTTAATCCATTTTAAATTTTTTATGTTAACTAATATTAACTTTATCCATTTTTAAAAAAAATAAATTATTTTTTGAAAAAATATCCATTAGCAAAAATTTTATTTTTTATCATTAAATTTTGCTTACCAAAATACCCTTTAATAAATTATTTTTTTATTGATTAAATTGTATTTTTATTAGTAAAAAATAAGGAAAAACTACCATTTGTACCCATAAATTTTGCGAACGCTGACAAAAGTACCCATTAAACAAGAAAACTAATGTTGTACCCATAAAAGATGGGTTCCGTGTGACAATAGTATCCAGACTGTGATTTTTTGTTGATTTTTTAATAAAATTCCCAAATTAGCCCTTGTATCTTCTTCCCCAAATTTCAAATTTCGCAACCCATTACCATGTTCAACAACAGTCCCCTTCTATCTCTCTTCACCATCATTATCATTAGAATCCAAAGTGAAATTCATGGAATTCTCCAACTGCTGCATCTCAGCAAAACTAATCGGCCTGTAACTGGCAGCAGCAGAAGAAGATTCTAAAGATCCTCCCTTCCTCGCAGAGATTACCGAATAAGCACCAACAGAAAGAACAACCATGAGAGCAAGTTGGCAGTTGAACTGAAGCGTGGCAAGGGCGCTGGCTCTGTGGTAGTCCATGTGGCCCTTGCACCTCAGAGTATAGTTTCCCCTGCTCAGCTGGTGCAGGGAGCACCCTTGCGCCACCTAGCCGGAGAACAAAGCCAAGCCAATCTGAATGACCCACGTGCCCTGAAGGATGAAGCCCATTCCACGACCCAATTTGGGGAAAGCGGAGCCCGGAGACTTCAATTCAAGAAAAGTGGAGAAAACATATACAGCGATGGGAACCAGCAAGAGACTGTAGTAACGGTTTTCGACCCCGCTTGGATCCTTCCTCTGAAAGTAGAGAACAAGAGGAACTCTTGGACGAAGGCGAAGGCGGCAAGGAGTTCTAATAATGATGAGGGGAGAGGGAGGGGGAAGGTGAAGAGAGAGAGGAGGGAGTAAGAGAGGAAGAGGAGGGCGATTGGTAGGAGCTGGAGTTGGAGGACGGAGCCAACGGCGTCGTTTGAGTTGTGTGCGTCAAAGAGGGAGACGAGGGAGTTGATGATGAAGAAGGCAGAGAAGATGGAGACGGAGATGGAGAAGAGAGAGGATTGAGATCGAGAATGGGAATCTTGTTTGCGGTTGGAGAAGGTGGCTTGGAGGGCTTCGTGGGAACTCACCGGAGGTGCAGAGGAAGAAAAAGGATTAGGGTTGTGAAATTTGGAATTTGGGGATGAAGATAGAAGGGTTAATTTGGGAATTTTATTAAAAAATTAACAAAAAATCACGGTCTGGATACTATTGTCACACGGAACCCATCTTTCATGGATACAACGTTAGTTTTCTTGTTTGATGGGTACTTTTGTCAGCGTTCGCAAAATTTATGGGTACAAATGGTAGTTTTTCCAAAAAATAATCTTACTAAAATTTTTTATTTAATGTTAAAATAATATATATAGATATCGAAAAATTAATAGTAAAATATAAAAAAATTGTTAACAAAAATTTTGGTAAAATTATAATTTAATAATTAAAAAATTATTGAAGGGTATTTTAAAAAAATAATATAATTATTAAATTTTTTAAAAAATACAATTTAACCAATAAAAGAATAATTTATTAAAGGATATTTTGGTAAGCAAAATTTAATGATAAAAAATAAAATTTTTGTTAATGGGTATTTTTTAAAAAATAATTTATTTTTTCTTAAAAAATGGATAAAGTTAACATTAGTTAATACAAAAAGTTTAAAATGGATTAAAGAGAAAATTTTTTAAAAATTAGAAGGAAGAAAAATGTACATTTATAAAACAAAAAGGAGGGAAGTGAAATTTTCTCTAATATAAAACATATTAGACGAACAAATTAAAGAAATAATTGATTTTTATATACTAATATATAATATAATTTTACATAGTTAAACACTTAATAAAATAAAGCTCATATTAAAGAATGCTAAAAAAATAATGAAGTTCATATTAATAATAATAATGCTGAAAAATGATGTTGTTTTGGTTTCTTAGTTTTTGTCTATAGCTATCGTATTTTTTTTTCTCTCATTGCTTTATTTTTTTAATTATCTAGTCATAAAAAAAATAAAAATAATTC